>NC_081780.1:4301790-4464290 GCF_963082965.1 Carassius carassius
ACTGAAACAGAAAAAATATGAATAACTCATGCTGCACTGCATAGTTTGTTTTGTCTAAAAAATTGCTCTTTAGAATGCATATAATGTTCATATAGAAGTACATAGACCATATATAAACACATATACACATACACACATATTAGTCAGCTTTTAGAGTACAATAGTAGAGTACTCTTTGTAGACCTCAAAGCTGATAGACTTGGACTAAGAGCCATAAAACTTGATTTCAAGGTCTTTAACTTGCTCCACGCGTTATGATTTTGCAAATGTAACTATGCAGAGTTGGTCTCCCTTTTTTGACAAAAGAAAAAAGAGCCAACCGAAACTCGAATCCCGTCAAAACGATTTTCTTCTCATCATGGGACAAAGCTGACACTTTTTAAACAACATTTTATCAGGTCCGCCGACGGGGTCCCTGCCAAATGGACAGATTCCACTGTGAGATTTGATAGTTGGCAATTAAGCCGAGACATCCTGAAATGCGACTGTGTGCAGAGTTGCAGAGCGTTTGCCTTGGCCGGGATCGGATTGTTTAGTCTGCTCTCATTGTGAAGCAGCGCTTTTTCTGAGCAGCAGTTGACGGTTGTTTGCAAAGCGCGGGGGGAAAATGTGAGAGGCCACCGTTCCCTGCCATTTATTTATTTTTCCCTGTCCTTGGGACTGGAATTTGATTTTGATTTTTTTTTGTTACTCTATTCTTTTGGAATTATGTTTTTTTTCACTGTATATGTGGCTGCTGAAATGTAGACTTTTCATGACCTCACTGTGCAGGCTGTGTTTCATTAATGACCAGCTCTGTGGTTTGGGTAGAGGAATAGTTTTCATATGACACCGTCTTGCATTAGTGCAAAGCAGCAGCTGCAGAGAGGCTGAACGCAGCCAATTCTGTGGCTTTGAAAGGTGTGAAAAGTTCAAGTCCCGTTGCAAGAGCCTTGCATTTATAATTTGCGTGTGTAAATTTATTTTTGTGCAAGGTCTGTGTTAAATCGGAACTGCCGGAGACTAGTAAAAAAAAAGGTTACCTGCTAATGAAACATTTGTCTTTGATTCTGTGGCAACTTGTCAGGCGAATTTGGACGCCGACCCTTTTCCGTGTGCCAGCATAATGCTTTGAAGCTACTTTCCTCTCACTTTTGAAGTAATTAAAAGACATTTACGTTCTTTCTGGCTCATAGCATGGTGGCAACCATCCACCCCGATCCATTCATTTGTCAGGAGGACACATTCAAATTCGTCTTTAATTGACTGGTGTTCAATACAGAGCACTTCGTAACTCAACCCCGAAGCACTTCTCGTACTTGTGCACATTGGACTACTGTAGACACGAGTTTGCTACTTCTGCACAGTATTAAATGTCCTCTGGGGAAGCTTGGATTTGTCCAGGCCAAACAAAAAGACCCCTGTTTAGTGCCTGTCTCCTGCTGTTGGGCTCTTCCTCTGATGGGGTTCTTTCATGATGCAAGCCGAAAAATTCATGTCATGCATGTTTCGGTAGTTTTTGTAGGTATTTATTACCGTGTCGTAGTTAAGTTTGGTCGTTGGCAGAGAGGTTTCAGTTGTTAGTCTAGGGGTGTAGTTTGAGCAGAAAGGGCGATGGGGGCCAAAACTCGGTGAGCCTGAACAATGGAAGGATTAGCTAAGAGTCCAGCTATGTATTTGAAGTCGTGTCTGAGTTTGTTTGGGGAGGTGGATGTGCGTTTAGATGACCCGGCAGCAGCTGTTGGGCACTTTTAAACTGTCAGAACATCCTTCCATTCCTTTTTCCTCCTTCCCTTCTGCTTTCAATCCAGTAAAAGACAGAGAGTCTTGTACGTGCCGAAGTCCTGATGAGGGGAAAAATGTTTGAAGTATGCTGTCGGCTTTGGTTCGGATGTGTGTATTCAAATGTGTCGTGGTTGTAGCATTCACAGTTTCTTCTGTTTTGAGTGTGATTCTTCAGATACAAGGATGTGTTGAAGATGTTCATTAAGAGTTGCACAGCAATTAATCTATTAATTAATCAATTATCGCTCACAATGATAACACTATCAGCCGAGAAGTGAATTAAACAGCAACAGAGCAGCATCAACTGTTGAAAACATTGTAATAGCATGTGAAAAATGCAATTTGATTCAAATGTAATTCAGGTTGTATTGATGGGAGACATTTATCAAAACTTAGACAATGATTTGTTGACTTAACTCAAAAGAATAAGGCAACTCAACTTAAAGGGTTAGTTCAGCCAAAAGTAAGACCTGCATTCATCTTCGGAACACAGTTTAAGATATTTTAGATTTAGTCCGAGAGCTTTCTGTCCATGCTCAGAAAGGTAATAAAAGCATCATCAAAGTAGTCCATGTGACATCAGATGGTCAGTTAGAATTTGTTGAAGATTCAAAAATACATTTTGGTCCAAAAATAACAAAGATTACGACTTTATTCAGCATTGTCTTCTCTTCCGGGTCTGTTGTGAGTGCGTTCACAAGACTGCAGTGACACTGCTGAGGTGTTATCTTTCTTATTGGGCGCACCAGAAAACATGTCAGCTGCATTATATGTCAACAGCCACAGCAGTCGCACTTCTACATATTATGGGTATATTATTTGCCTCTTAAAACTAAAGGCAAACATTTATGCAAAGACAAATGAATTAAACAAGTTGCAATGAGATGCACTTAGTACCTCAGCACATGATTCTCAACCAGGATCAACAAATTTTAAATCAGTAAAAAATCTGATTTAAATCAGTAAATCAAAAAAAAAAAAAACTCTGATCCACATCACAGCTAACTGACTGTGACAACAGCAGCAGCATAAATTAAGCCAGTAAAATTAAAAATATATATATATATATATATTATATTTTAATAATTATTAACATAAAATGTTTTCAAGCTGCAATGCATGCTAGAAACTTGTGCAAGATTGTTCAGTGTAAAACAGTTTGTTCAGATGACTCAATTTGAAAAGCTGGGAGAACATTTGGATATGTTGTGAACAAATACTTGAGTATCCAAGTAAGGTAAAACAAAACTAGCGACATGTTTAGAGTATTTTTGTTCAGTTCACACACAAAAAATTAACTGACTTCTACTAAAAATTATTTGTTCTGGCTACTCTTTTACATTGGTTAGTATAACTTTTCAAAAGTTGGATTTTTACAGTGTACCTAAATGGTACATATTTGTACCTTTTGAAAAGGTATCAACCCCATTGTGAACTTTTGTACCTTTTTTTCTGATAGTGTACAATGTATATGTATGTTTTGAAACCCACGTCACATTCTTTCTGTACAACTGTACTTTTTCAAATTCCTGACTTCTATGGGAACATTTAATTTGGCTTATTTAAAATCACTTATTGTGGTTTGAAAGGCCCTTTTCCTGTGCTTTAGCTTCTGGTACAAATAGTCTAAGCTTTTTACGGTACAGAGCAATTTGTGCTTTGAATAGTTTGTTTCAGTGTTTTTGATTGGCCTGTACGTGAAAATCAAATGGGGACTGGTGCGTGTTCAATAGCAAATGCTTCCATTTTGAACTCTTATTCTGTTATTTAATATTTTTTCCCTTCCTTTTGCATAAACAATTACCATTTTTGTTCCATTCCAAGAATTTATGGAAACCATTTGCATCGGGGGGAAATTTGTACATGCAGTGCTGTTTTCAATGTCATCACAGGCTATTTTTTTGCGGCTAAAATGACAGAAGAGGGCTGCTTTTAAGTACTGCGCAAGCAAACTGATAAGTGAATCATTCCACTCTCTAAACCTTTTTTATTGGGACTTTAATAACCACTGTATTATAAATTATAATGTATTCCTCCGTTTGCTAATGCCCTTCAATATAGCCATCTAAAATGTGGTCTGAAAGTTATTGTGGCTACCTTTTCAAAGGCAAATCAATTACATGTTTTCGGTAATGCACCATAATTCCGCTGTCAATGGACGAACGGATGAATTGAAGCGATTCAGAGTAGAGCGGTTGTTCCTGTGATGTTTTTTGTTTGCGCTCTGCACTATTGACTGCGTCCAATCAAGAGCAAGTATTCATCCTCCGTTCCAGCCATAATGGAAACAGGTCGTCGGAGGCACCAGATTACGACCTCCAGTTATGTTCGGCTAATGGAATATGGAGTTCTCGTTCACCGCGTGTTGTTAAAGCAATTCGGGCCAAAAGTTTTCCTCAAACTCGACGCTTAAAGAGTTCGCCATTTCTGCCAAATTGCAGAGCGCAAGACTTAAGAAGGATATCGGTAGGGAGATCTTCAGGAAGTAAAAATTGCCACTTGCATACTGTCTTTGACCGACCGCGCCAAAGCTTAACCACTCCATGGGAACATGTGCCATTTAGGAAGATATAAAGAAGTGATTTTATTACCCAGTACATCTCTCCTTAGAAGCCATTTCATTTCTCTTTTCAGCCGCCACAGGAGTCTTTATTTGATCTCATATTCCTGAATTTAACTGCCTCAAACTGGCCGGCCTCAGTTTATTTTCATTTGGAAAACACATTTTCTGTTCAAGAGGACACGGGGGTAGTTGGGATTGAGGTGGGGGCTGTCAGGCTCTGTGTCGAATGTAAATGTCTTCTTTAAGTCACTTTTCACTGTAGATTACTGGAGTCCAAACTTTTCATTTTCTCCCACCTGGAGCAGATCCGACGTGTATCTGCAATGCCTACAAACGAGACATCGAGTCTTAGTCTTTCACTTCGAGTCTTTGTAGGGTTTCAACTATTCAAGGAGCCTGTCTGCTTGTTCACAGGTTGTTAATGTTCAATTTCTTGGGATTCTTCAGTGATGGCAAACACTTCTTGCACTCTCTCAACTCTCAATTTTTCTGCAGCAACAAATGTAATTTCCTCCTTTAAGTGTAAAACGTGTTGTGCTAAGGGTATGTATCCTAAATGCACACAATTAAATAACATTTTTCAAACTTTTTGCACAGTATCACTTAGTTTTCTTAATACTTTTAATAATATTTAATAATGTGATTGGAAATAATGACACAGTGACTTGCAACTTGCCTAAAAAAAATTCACAATAATATTATTTTAATATTAATTGTAACATGTATATTTGTTTATATTGTCATATTAGATTTTCATAGTTTAATGTTGGGTCTAGAACAAGGATAAAGCAATAAAATCTGGCCTATACTATAAAAAGTTTCCAAGACGGTTTTAATGTGACATTCATAAAACAGAAAGATCTCTGTTAGTTTTAATAAAGATCAAACCTTCAGCCATAAAACTGCTCGTAGTTAAAGAAAGACCCATTTGGGTCACGATTGGGGTTGGGAATTGCTCTTCTCCGTGCATTCTCAGGCTGTCTGATGCACCCAAACAACTTTTCCTTGCTTCATATTTTGTCATGTGTTGACACAGATGTTCAGACGTGTGATCCAGCACGAGATGTTTTAAATGTCGGTGGTGAGGTGAGACCGTCTAGTCCAAACAAGGCTGCCTCCTCGCTAGAGTCTGATCATCTGGGACTTCATCAGGACTTCAGTGTCTCTGTTGGATTCTCCTGCTAATCACACCTCTCTGACCTGTCTGATGACAGCACTATGAAAACATTCAGCAGTTTTCAGAGACCAGAAACCCCCCTCAGCCATCCCTGCCCCTCTTTTTATTTGGCTAGCCTCCATACAGCGAATTACCTCCAGATGTAATTCCTATCCCCGCCCCCCTACTGAATTAGTGGCTAGTAAAAATTAGGTTTAAATTAGCTGCGGCATGGAGAATGGTTAAGTTTGAAATTTCCTTATAATGAGTTTATTATTCTTTGGTGGGATGCCATTTTCCTGAATTAATTCTCTCTTCTTTTTTTTCTTTTTTTTTTTTTTTTGAGTAATTGCTGTCTGATTGAATAGAATCAAACCTCTGGATTGGATGTAGCTCATGGTACTTTTGGGGTTGATGTGTAATGTGAAACGAGCTAAGACGTGTCCAACTTTCCTGCTGCTTATTATCCTTATATGTTTCTCTGTTTTCTTTTTCTTCCAGTCTTTGTGATAAAAAAATAAATAAAAAATATTTGAAATGTTTGGAGTATTTGTGATCAGATTGTGTAAATCAAATGTAAAATAAACTAAGCCCGGTTTATTCTCATACCTAAGGAAAGCATTTGTTCTTATAGCAATCTTATCGAGCAGAGTTATGTGTGATTTTTGTGATTCATTTTGATAGGTATGAAACTTGTCTTACTATTTTGTTGGTAAATTCAGAATTAGCTTGGTATTTTAATTTGAAGAATGAAGATTTGGGCAGAAAGATTTTCAAACATATATATATATGAAATTGATATTATAATTATAATATATATATATATATATATATATGATATGATTTATTTGATCAAAAATACAGAAAAAAATGTAATATTGTGATATATTATTACAATTTAAAATAATTGTTTTTAAATTTATTATACTTTAAATTATCATTTATTTCTGTGATGCAAAGCTGAATTTTTAGGATCATTATCACATGATCCTTTAGAAATCATTCTAATATGATGATTCATTATCAAAGTTGGAAACAGTTCTGCTGCTTAATATTTTTTCAGAACATTTGATACATTTTTAGGATACTTTGATGAATAAAAAGTAAAAAAAAAAAAAAGAAGCTATGTTTTTAAAATATTTTGTAATAACGATATACACTACTGGTCAGTAATTTGGGGTCAGTAATTTTTTTTTCTTTCTTTTTTTAAAATAAAATTAATACTTTTATTCAGCATATTGATGTCAGCATAATTTTTAGTTATTGACAGGTGTTGAGTTAAATGTATTACCAAAAATGTTTTATGTTTTGTTTTCTGTCCTTTATCTTTTAAGATTAAAACAAACAAATTAGTCTAAAAACAAAATAAATTATTATTTTTTTGGTCATGTTGATAAACATTAAATGTTGCCAAAAAAAATCTATTTCTTTGTTTTGTGTTACAATAATCAATGTTTTTTTTTTTCATCATGTCTTTTATCTTTTGAGTTCAAAATACTAAACATCACTGTATTTTTCGAATTTTTTTTTGTCATGTTGACAAACGTGTTGAGTGGTCATCACTGAGTACTTGTCATGTTGCCTTTTATCTTATTACAAATTTGGCAGCTCCAAGCGCATCAAATACCCATTACCTGCATTTCTCCAACAATGCGACGCTAATACAAATTACAGCCTTTACAATATGATATCTCTTGAGCGAGAGAGGAAGTCGGCTGCCATTCAGTTTGCTTTCATCTGCCGCCAATCTGCCGCATAACAGGTAAACTGCTGTGAGCTGCACTTGCTTGTATAAATTTACCCACACAGTCAAGTCTTTGATTTCATCAACTCATCTAATTCAAATGCGCTTTTGAAGGAGCACACATTTTAAGGGTAGACACAGAAGAGCCAATTTAACCTGGAGTGTCTGTCTCGTTCTGAGGGGCTTTCTGTTTGAAGTGGCCGGTCAGCTTGAACTGTCTGACTTCTGTCATTTCTATCTCTTTTATTTCGCCACTGAAATGTATACTTCAATCCTCCCTACAGATGCTAGAGTGGAGCAGGTATCATTAAACTGAGAAAATGAGAACGAGAAAGCACGAGAATGTCGTCGCGGCTGCCGGGGTTGGTTTGTTTTCAATTGGAACTGAAGGCAGGGCCCTTTTCCTGGGGCCGCTCGCTGTGCCTGTTGATATTGAGTCGAGCAAACACTCTCTCTGGGATGTCCTGTCGGGCGTCCGGCCAGGGTCGCAAATGAAAGTCACATGTGAGGAATCCTGCGTGGGGAACCTCTGAGCTGAAGCCGGCCCCCGTCTAGCTCCCGGCCCCTGAGCTTAATTAGCTTTTTAATGGAGGTGCCACCAAACGTAGCTTATTTACCGGCACAGATAGCGGCTTATTTTGATGTGCGTTGCGTCTCAGAGCTCTTTGAGGCTCGGGGTTGTTATTTTCAGAGTAATGCTGTGGATTAAACACGCATCTTATCTTGCACTGTTGTGATTGTTGAGCTTTCCTCCGTCCCCCTCCCTCGCCTGCCGAAGTATATATGCAAATACATTTGGACACTATCATTATAGGCTACTTAACAGGACTTCATTAAGGTTCTGCCATGCAAGGCAAAAGAAGGTTGCCATGGGTACAGCAGCGCTTAAGTACAGTATATTATAATGTTTAGCTCCCTGTTATATAATCATTGTGCTCTAATGGTCCATTTCAGGTCATATCGATCGGTGATGAAGAACATCATTAAGATGAAGAGAGGCCATTTTTATGAGTTGGCCATTAATCGCAGTTCTCTTACGAGAGCTCTCTCGTACTGCGTCTTAGCTAAGACGCTACGGGAAAAGTCTCTTTTCACGAAATACTGAAGCAAAAAATTATCCTTAATTTTGTATTTTTGTAAAGCGCATTTGCAGCAGTACACAGCCATAGGCGAGACGGCTCGTTCGCTCATTGGCTTGTTCTGCGGCAACTGCACAGCCTATCGAGCGCGGGCTGATGCAACATCAGACCAATAAGGGCGCTTCGCGCCCTTCTTGCCACTTCCCGCCAAAACGGGTGTGGCCCAACCTATAAAAGGAGCTCGAAAAGGCTGACTCACCTGATTTTTCATCTCTTCAGCGAAGCTCACGCATCGCTGGATCACGGAGGAAGCAAGCGCCGTCTGAGAAAGCACATCAGCAGGACGAGCCATTCTGAAGCTGCTGGCATCGCCGCCTTCCATTGCCGTTCCTGCTGCGCTATCCGGCGCCTATATCCTTTCAATCCTGTTATATACAAGCTGTTCTTTATGTGTGTGTGTGTGTTCGCCCTGCGACACACACTCGTAAAAGAGCTCGCGTCTTTTTTAAGATGCCTTCCTGCGGCTCGTCAGAGCCCCACTCAGCGAGGGAGACCGGTACGTCATCTGTGTCTCCTGCCTGGGTGAAGATCATGCAGCGCTCGCTCGCTGACGGCGGATGCCCCCACTGCGAGCTGTTGCCATGGTGACTCTGAGGACTCGCCTGGCCTTTTTCTCTGAGCCTGCATTCTCCGCTGCGCTGAGGCGCCGTAAAAGCATCGCTTCCAGCGGATTCCGGAACCGTCTTCAGCTCAACCGAGCTCGCCGGTTCGCCCTGCTTCACCGGCCCCCCCTGCATCGCTTCCCGGTGGGCAGCGCCCGCTGTTTGCCGGCGCGTCGTCCGAGGAAGTCGATCTCAGGGCCGCGTCGGGGGAAGAGGACACGCGCTCTCTGCTAGCTTCGGGCAGTGAGGGCTGGGCGAGCTCCGAGGATCTCGCACCTTCTGCTCAGAAGCCCAGCAGACGAGCTGACATCGAGAAGGAGCCGGGGCGAATGATCGTGTTGGCCGCGATGAGTCTCGGCCGCGAGTGGTTTGCACCAGCGCCCCCCCCCTCTCGTTCCCGGCTGGATGGTATTTCCCTTTCGGATGAGCGTACTTCTCAAAGCCCGCCTCATTTCTTCCTGAGCTTCACGAAGAGGTGGCGAAGGCTTGGAACGCTCCATATTCAGCACGAACTCGTTCGTCTGTCTCACTAGCATTCTCCACACTGATGATGCTAAAAACAGGAACTACCACTCACTTCCGCCGGTGGAACAGGCGATAGCGACGCACCTTTGTCCGCCCTCTGCTGGACGGCGGCAAAAGCGGTGTTGCCATCTAAAGCCTCCTGTGTGACGCTGCGTCGGCGCTACTAACGATGGCTGCTTCATCGAAGCGCAGGTGTACGAGTTCCGCTGTGGCCGAGCTCTCACCCAAGCGCGCCGCTGTTTCAGTTCCAGGAATTGTGACTGTCTCAGCGTTTTCTGCAATGCGCAAGCCTGCACAGTTGCCCGCTTGCCTGCACACAAAAGCCGTTATCACAACAGCTTCAGCAACGCAGCTCGAAACCCCCGTTCTCGCTCTACTGGCCGTCGCCCCGCGCCGCGGGGACCGCGGCAGAGGATTACGGTGAGGCCGGGAGCCCCGAAGCCATCCTGGGAAAGCCATCTACGCATGCTGCATGACGCTGCGTCGGCACTACACACGATGGCTGCTTCATCGAAGCGCCGGTGTACGAGTTCCGCTGCGGCCGGGCTCTCACCTAAGCGCGCCGCTGTTTCAGTTTCCAGAGATTGTGACTATTTCAGCGTTGTTTGCAATGCGCAAGCCTGTACGGTTGCCCGCTTGCCTGCACACAAAAACCGTTATCACGGCTACCCAGATATTTCCCGAAAAAGGTGTAATTTCTGGTGTCCCGGCCACGGCCGATGGTGCTATAAATGTAGTGACGATGCCCACTGCTCAGTGCCCATCTCCGCATATAAGCACAGCCCTTCACACAGGGCTCGCGCCTATAAAAGCGACTCAAGTCGATCACGCGCACTACATAGTAGACGTGCCCACTCCTCAGTGCCCACAATCACTATGTCACACGCGTCATGTGGTTTCTGTAAAAACGAAACCCGTGCACGTTCGTCCGGCCACGGCCGATGGTGCTATAAATGTAGTGACGATGCCCACTCCTCAGTGCCCATCTCCACATGTAAGCACAGCCCTGCACACAGGGCCTGCGCCCATAATGTCGACTCAAGTCGGTCGCGCACACTGCATAGTAAACGTGCCCACCCCTCAGTGCCCACAATTACTATGTCACACGCGTCATGTGGTTTCTGTAAAAACGAAAACCGTGCATGCTCGTCCGGCCACGGCCGATGGTGCTATAAATGCAGTGACGATGCCCACTACCCAGTGCCCATCTCCACATATAAGCACAGCCCTGCACACAGGGCTAGCGCACATAAGATCGACACAGATCGGTCGAGCGCGCCGCATAGTAAACGTGCCCACTTCCCAGTGCCCACATACACTATGTCACATACGGCGCGGGGCTTCTGTAAAAACGAGGCCCGTGCATGTACATTCTGCACAGGCAGACAGCGAGTTTAAAGTGGTAAAAGTGCACACATGCAGCCCACGGTTACTCGCAGATATATCGAGTCCCACGGGACCCGCTCAGCCTCCCTCCAGTCGGTTAAGCGCCGGAACGGGGTCGAGGAAGAGCGATCTGCCCGCTGTGATCAGCGCGCTCCCCGCCTCAGATGCGCAGCACACTCGAGCGCCGCCGTTGCCCAGTCAACAGAGCGCGTTTCGCATCCAGCCCTTAGCCATTCATGCAAATGCATGGTCAGTGCTTCCAGGGGTTTCGAATTGGGTGCTAGGCATTATAAAGAGAGGCTACACGCTACAGTTTTCTCGACGCCCACCGTGCTTTTCAGCGCGCGTCGAAACTACGGTCAAAACAGAAGTAGCACACATACTTCGGGCCGAAATATCAAAACTGTTGAGCAAAGGGGCTGTAGAGCCTGTGTCTCAAAGCGAGGGGGGGCTGTACAGCAGATACTTTCTGGTGCCCAAGAGAGACGGGGGTCTCCGGCCCATACTGGATCTAAGACAGCTGAACAGGCATTGATGAAACGCAGTTTCAAAATGCTCACGACCAGGAAGCTCCTCGCGCAGATTCGCAGAGGGGACTGGTTCATGTCAATAGATCTGAAGGAGGCGTATTTTCAAATACAGATAGCGTCAAACCACAGGCGATATTTGAGATTCGCCTTCGAGGGCCAGGCATACCAGTTTGCAGTCCTGCCATTCGGCTTGTCCGTAGCTCCTCGTACGTTTATGAGGTGCATGGATCCAGCGCTCGCTCCTCTTAGACTCAGAGGCACACGAGTGCTGAATTATTTGGACGACTGGCTGGTTCTGGCCCGATCATGAGCGGAGCTCATGGACCACAGAGCCGTTTTACTCGATCACCTCGAGAAGCTCGGCCTCAGTGTCAATTGGGTGAAGAGTTCGCTGAACCCCAGTCAGACGATCCTGTTTCTGGGTATAGTTCTGAACTCGTGTTCCATGACGGCGCGGCTGTCACCACAGCGCGCGATGGGCATTCAGCGTGCAGCGAGTTCTTTCCGCTGTGGCGCGACTGTGTCGCTCATACACTGTCAAAAGATGCTGGGTTTCATGGCCTCAGCATCTCCGGTTCTGCGGCTGGGCCTGCTCCGCATGCGCCCCCTGCAGTTCTGGCTGAAGGCTCGGGTGCCGCGCAGAGCGTGGGCGTCTGGCCGGCTGCATTTCAAGGTCGATCAGAGCTGTGTTGCGGCTCTAGCACCTTGGACAGTGAACGGCTGGTACCGATCAGGTGTAAGCCTGGGGACTTCCCCGAGTGTGAAAATGGTGTCGACGGACGCCTCCACTTCGGGATGGGGAGCGCTGCTCGAAGGCAGACCGTCCTTTGGCCTATGGTCAGAATGGGAAAAGCTCCATCATATCAACTGCCTGGAAATGCTGGCAGTGGAGAACGCGCTGACGCGCTTTTGTCCCCATATCAAGGATCACCACGTCATAGTCCGTTCGGACAACATGTCCGTGGTGTCCTACATAAATCGCCAGGTCGGTCTCGGGTCCCGAAACCTGTGCAGGCTGACGGAACGCCTCCTGATTTGGGCTCAGCGCAACGTGTGCTCGCTGAGAGCAGTGCATGTGCCTGGACTGCAGAATCTGGGTCCAGACAGGCTGTCCAGAGGCAATGTTCCTACGGGCGAATGGTCTCTACACCCGCAAACAGTCCGGCTGTTGTGGCAGAGATTTGGCATGGCGGAGGTGGACCTCTTTGCGTCCCACGAAGACGCTCACTGCCCCGCGTTCTTTTCCAAGAACGAAAGCGCGCTGTCACGGAGATGGCCGTGCTGCCCGCTTTATGCGTTCCCTCCCGTCTCCCTCCTTCCAGAGGTGATAGAACGGGTGAGAGAAACGAGATGTTCAATACTGCTTGTAGCACCTCTTTGGAAGAACCAACCATGGTTCCCAGATTTGATGCAGTTAGCAGATGTCGCCCCGTGGCCGGTACCATTGAGGAGAGACCTCCTCTCGCAGGCCAGGGGCTCGATTTGGCACCCTCAACCGGAGTTGTGGTCCCTCTATGTATGGGCACTCAATGGTTACCCGCTGATCTCGCAGTGAGAGTGCTAAATACCATCACTCAGGCTAGAGCTCCGTCGACACGACGTCTGTATGCCTCGAAGTGGTCGGTGTTCTCCAGCTGGTGCACAGCTCGAGGTTATTCACCCCTTAGTTGTGAGGTGACGGAGGTCCTCTCCTTCCTTCAGGAGCTGTTGGATAAGGGCAGAGCCCCATCCACGCTCAAAGTTTATGTGGCTGCCATCGCGGCGTTTTCTGAAACGGCGTCCGGTCAGTCAATAGGAAGGAATGATTTAGTCATCCGGTTCCTCAGAGGAGCTAGGAGGCTGAATCCTCCCAGACCTCCGTCAGTCCCTATGTGGGACCTCGCGGCGGTTTTGGAGGCCTTGAAAGGTCCCCCTTTCAAGCCTATCCAATCGATTAGCCTTCAGCATCTGTCGTTCAAGACAGTATTCTTGTTGGCTCTCGCTTCTGTGAAGTGTGTGGGTGATTTGCACGCGCTCTCGGTGAGCCAGTCGTGCTTGGAGTTTGGGCCCAATGACTCAAGAGTCATACTCAAACCTAGGCACGGTTATGTGCCGAAATCCCTCAACACACCGTTTCGGGCTCAGGTTATTGCCCTGTCTGCCCTGCCGGTGTCAGGGGAGGATGGAGACTCGAGTCTTCTTTGCCCTGTCAGGGTTTTAAGAGCTTATGTGTCTCGCTCTGCTGCCTTTCGGCAGACGGAGCAGCTATTTGTCTCGTTCGGTGGGCGTTCCAAGGGAATGGCTGTTTCGAGACAGACTCTATCCAGATGGATAGTTGACGCCATAGCGTTAGCTTACGCTTCCAGGGGCCTTCAGTGCCCGTTGGGCGTCAGAGCACACTCCACAAGAGGCATCGCCTCGTCGTGGGCGTGGTCTACTGGGATCTCCTTGCAGGATATATGTATGGCGGCAGGTTGGGCCTCGCCGTCTACATTTATCAGGTTCTATAACCTGGAGGATCCCGCCTTGCAAGCAAGGCTGCTGTCTGTATAGGCGAATCAGGGCCCTGAGGGGAATTCTGAGTTCACGAGCGCTATGCGCTGCCGACTGTTATATGGGCAGTATTGCGTAAGACCCGCATTGCCACATTGGTCAGGCCTTGCCTCGGCTGTGTGACGTCATATTGCCGCATCTACGGATGCTGCTAGATATGGGACGGAGGGCTTTTTCCCTTTTCTGTCCTGGACTCTCTGTGAGTCCCTCAGGTGACTGTGCACTGTAAATCCTGGGCGTTGCTTCAGGTTTATTGGTGTGTGATCCCTGCGCGCACGGCGTTTTACATTGGGTTCCCGTAGCGTCTTAGCTAAGACGCAGTACGAGAGAGCTCTCGTAAGAGAACGTACTCGGTTACTAAACGTAACCTCGGTTCTCTCTAGAAGAGCGAACGAGTACTGCGTTCTCTGCCGTGCGCACGATTCACTCTGGTTCGCTTCGGCGATGAAATAAATCAGGTGAGTCAGCCTTTTCGAGCTCCTTTTATAGGTTGGGCCACACCCGTTTTGGCGGGAAGTGGCAAGAAGGGCGCGAAGCGCCCTTATTGGTCTGATGTTGCATCAGCCCGCGCTCGATAGGCTGTGCAGTTGCCGCAGAACAAGCCAATGAGCGAACGAGCCGTCTCGCCTATGGCTGTGTACTGCTGCAAATGCGCTTTACAAAAATACAAAATTAAGGATAATTTTTTGCTTCAGTATTTCGTGAAAAGAGACTTTTCCCGTAGCGTCTTAGCTAAGACGCAGTACTCGTTCGCTCTTCTAGAGAGAACCGAGGTTACGTTTAGTAACCGAGTACGTTTTACTTTATGTTTTTGAACTCAAAAAGAGAATGGGGTATATTGATAGATCAAACCATGGTAATCGGACTAAGATTCTCTTGCCTTGTGAAATGTCTAGAACATCCTCATCACTACAGATGCCACAATCTTGAGCTTAAAAATTAAGAGAAGATTAATTTGATTAATAACTGATTTTTGACAAGGACAAATAATTTTTGGATTTGTGGTTTTGTTTTTAGATAGCAAGGCGGTAAATGGCGATGTATTACCAACATATGCATAAACAATTTGCTTAAAATACAATTTTAAAATGTTATTATAAGGAATGAGATAAATGTATTATTATTAATATAGATTAATATGTAATTAAATGTGTGTGTGTGTGTAATAACAATAATAAATTAATAATCAAAAATAATAATTATATATGCATTTGTTTATAATGCAGATTATTATTGTTGTTATTATTGGTAATGCTGTTTGTAGATTTTGACACAAGGGGGAACTAAACCTCCTGTTAGTCAACCAAGCCAATGGTTATTGACTTACTCAGCGATCTTAAATTGGGTAAACAGCAGCTGATCAGTCTGGGATGTGTAACTCTTAATGAAGGCTGAAGGTGCTTGATTTAAATTGACTGTGATTAGGGACTAAGATACTTTTAAATTTGCAGTGTTTGAGTGTCACATTTTGTTTCAAACTCGTACATGTGCAAATAAGTGTACACTGAGGATACAGGCAGACCCTCGGCTGAGAGTTTATTAGGGCTGTTTACAAGCACGGAGTGCGTTCCACAAAGCTCAGTCATCAGCCAAATGGATCGGAGGCGGAGATGAGCTCAAGTGGATAACTCTCCAGCCAGAGAACAGCTTTAATGCTGCCGGCGTTTCTGTGAGGCCTGAAACACACATCAGACTCTCAGTGAGTGCACACTAGCTCAGCTTAATCTGCTGTTAGCTCAATCTTTAGTGGTGGTCGACCGGTAGGAGTTTTTCAAGGGTTGATACCAATGTCTATAGAGCAGATATAACACCAGCATACTTGGTTTAATTGAAAATGTGGAATTAAAAAGTGAATCTAATTAGGTGTAAACAATGACTTGGTGTTTTAAAAAATGGAAAAAAGAATTAGAAATCTCAGATTCTGCAGTATTTCTAGATGACCTCTTTTTTTCCAGTTATCATGTACAAATGGTCAGATTTTCAAGGCTACTTTGGATCATCTAAAATCACACAGGAGAATGTGATAAAGTATTATACTAGTTTGTGCACATAATTTTTTCCCCCAACTTCGTTCATTTTGAACAGTTTTTAAATAGTGTGATTTGTAATGAAAAAGTAATTCATATTTTTCCTAATGATTTCTGTCTAATTTTATACATTAGTACAATTTATAGAATCCAAAAAAAAAAAATTATTTGTACACCTTATTTCACGCAGGGGTACTAAAATTCACCCCAAAATTGTAAAAATAGATTTTTATTAGCAATTGACAATCCTGTCAGATATCAAAACTGACACAAGGGGGAGGTAACACCTCTGGTAATCGACCAAGGGACATAATTCAAATATCATCCCATTAAACATTAATATTTACCTTGCATGAGTTTAAATTGTGGTTTTGATGTTCTCACTCGTGTGATTGTGAAATAAAAATAGGATTTAGATGCTCAGTGTTGTTTAGGGGTGTGATTTTTGCCACTATGAAGGAGCCTATTGATGTCATGGCTCCAAAAAGGCCCAGTTTCCCACTCTGGACACCTTCCATAGACTCGGGTCAGGGCATTTTGTGTCTGCTTTAATTGAAAATTAATAGTTAAGGGGGTTGCCATGGAAATTATGCCAGTGCTCAGAGACACCAGCTCTGCCATCACACGAGTCCATCCCCCATCACCCGACACTTTCTTCTGCATGCACTCGAGAGCCGCTGCTGGAATTGTTAGTCCTCATTGACCTTGCGGTCTAAAGCCCTGTGAAATGAGGAGGAAAAAAAGAGAGGGAGTTAAGTGATAGACAGACGGAATAAAACCAGATATGAGTGAGAACTGAGAGTAGCTAACAAGCGCTAAAAGCTAAAGCGGCCTGTTTGTCTCGTGAAGTGAAGTTTAGTGCGCAATGTAGCCTTATAGCATTTGGGTCAGAATGTAAATATGACGCATTAGACACAATTCCTGCAGTGACGCTTGAAACCTAGAGGCCTTCCATGCCTGCCAGTGCAAACATTTACACTTCCTCATTGAGCCTTTGCCCTAGTCTGGAGGGGTGGAGGCCCAAAAAAACAGCGTTGACTTGAGCTCAGCACTTTCTAATGATATCGTACAGTTAAAATATGTGACCGTTAAACAACATGAAAGTTCTTGCTCACCATCATGTGTGCATATTTGAAAGAACTTCTACAGTTGTATATGAAGTAATTGATTTTATTAGAGCTTGAATATGGAATTGCTTAGTTGTCCATTTCCATATAATCTTGCTTTTACGTCAGTCTTTTGTATTTAAAACCTGCTCGTTCACATCTCCCCCATTTAATAACAGCTGGTTCCTCGCTCTCGTTCCAGCGGCGTCTACGCAAATGCTCCCCTCACTTTTCAATCTCCATGTGGCGATGGGAAGCCTGCAGCAGATGGACTTGGTTTTGCATCTGCCGCGTGCAGACTGGCCTTTGTACTCCTCTCCTGGGGGAGAGCGTGGCTTTCGTCTTTGCGAGTGGATTCCTGTCTGCAGGAGCAGCTAGGAGAAACATCTGTGGCATGCGGGGCGAGAGAATGAGAAAAAAGGGTTGACAAACACCAGTAGTTTACAATTACTGCAGATATGAAAGCTAAAGATTTTGAAAGTTTAATTACATGCAGTAAATTAACAAATATGCATGTGTAAAAACAAATTTGCAAACCCATCTGATTTCCAAGCTTTTTTAGTCCTTCCTTACTCAAATACTTCTCTCGTAGGACTTTTTTGGGATAGTTTGACCTAATAAGGAAAGCAGCAGCAGGCGTATTTATTTATTATTTCCACAATACTATCACTCAACTTGCTAAAGTAGCCCTCCATCCATCTCAAAAGTGGAAAAAAAGGAAACACAGGAAAAAGAAGTGCCACCCCTCCACCTCCCCACCCTGACAATCAAACCGCTGATTTTTGTGTACGATTAGTCCTCGGGTGCCAAAACAATCAGAGGTCTGCTTGATTTGTTTTAATTGCAGGCGTAAAAATGCCACGGGTTTCTCTGACTGGATCGGGCAAGAGGCACTCGTGTAAATACCGCTGTAAATAGTTCACTGATGATGGCTTTGACAGTGAATGTCAGCTAGTTTTTTCTTTCTTTCATTCTTTGTACCCCCCACCTCTCTCCCCCCCTCCTATTTTTTTTTCGTGCTCTGATGCTGTTGCCTACCAGTGGCATCCTATTCCTCATTTTTGATGCAAGTTAATGCTTCAAGGCTTCTGAGAATATCTTCAAATGCCTCTACCTTCAGGGAGTGAGATTGTGTGTCGTTCCTCAAAAGGTAGGTTACTTTTTCTTCCCGGCTGAGATTGTTGCATGTTTTGGTTTTTATTTAGGAAAACGCAAAGCTCACTAGTTTTGACTTGCAAGAAGGTCGCATGCAGGCTAATCTCAATGAATACAAAAAAAAGCAGGCAGGAAGACGTACCTCACGTTTTTAGGGGCTCGGGATGTCATCCGCAGCTGGTCGTGTGTGTTAAGTCCCCTCTCAATTGGAGTCCGAATGCAGGAGAAAAATAGGAGAAGGAGAGAGAGAAAGCTTGTGTGCGTGTGCCGCAAGCCGCGCTCTCAAATGAGAGCAGTGAGAGGCTGCTGGCGGAGTGCGATCCGAGTCCTCTGCTCCGTGCGCAGGCTGTGAGAGACGCTGGTGCGCACAGTCACTCACACACACACACACTCTCACACACTCGCTTCTTTCAGTCAGCAACTCGGTCAGCAAGACGAAAGACTTCCTTTTTTCTTTTCTTTTTTTAAATTAAAGAAGAGGGAGAGAGACTTTTAATGCTAATGATGCCAGTATTTCCAATGCGTCACAAAGGCAGAAAAGCTCCAGGTCAGGGTGACACATTTCCATTTTAGGCACTTTTTTTCAACACCACCCCTCGTTCCCGGCCGGTCGCACGGCTTCCCAAAGCCCCGCGTCTCCTATTGGGCCCTGTCTGCACGCTGTCGTAATTGCTCGGTGACAAGTGGAGATGAAGGAATAATTGTCAGGAGATAGGGGTCGTTTTTTTTCTCTTTTTTTTTTTAATGGGTGCACTGCCGATTTAAGTATGCATGAGCGACGCGTGAGGGACGGGGCCAAAGAGGCGCTTGTTTATGATGCGAGTCTGTATAAACACAGTTGGAGTGATGACACTGATAATCGCATGCTCTTCCCCGTGTCGCCCGACTCTCCGCGAAACACCCTCTCCAGCCTGGTGTCCCACACCGCTCACCTGCAGGTAATAAAAACACCTTTTCCTCCATCCATCCATGCTTTCCTGCTTTCATCCCTCCATCGGGTCTTTTCACTCTCGCTGTCATTCCTCAAGGCTTGTGCCATGCTCCGGCTTGGTTTGTGGGCTGCTTTCATCTGTGGGTTAATTGCTGGTGATTATGGCAATGACGATAATGAATGTGGTTTTGTGCGGGTGTGTGCGCGTGTGCCGTTAAGTGTGTGTGAGTGTGTGCTGAAGAACAGTGTGCTTTGACTTTGCCTAGTTGGTGATTTTATTTGAAGCGAAGTGTTTGTGGAGTTAGCATGTTGGTAGGATATTAAATCATTTGACTAATTTTATAGGTTTTTTTTGTCAGCTGTATATTAAGAGATGAATCATTTTTGAGCAGCTGTTGTCATTTTTGTAGGGTAATAATTTTACAATTTTAATTACATGTACATGTGTGTGTTTTTATTTATTTTTTATGATTTAATTTTTTTTTTAAAGAGTTAAGATTACATAGTCACCTAAAACTTAAACGAGCCTGTCCCATTTAGGAGGTGGGGTCAGTAAAATGATTAGCCCTCAAGTACTAATTATCCCTCTCAAAGGCGAGCAGATGATTTGTTTACTTAAATATTCATAAGGGCAAGCAACGCTCGCTATTGGGCTATTGTGAGCATATTATTACGTTTTATATGGCATTTAGCTGGAATGTGGATGTGGTCTTCTTTATAATTTAATACCCTGATGCATAATGAGCTACATGATTAGTACATACTATATAGAGAATCAGATGGATCATTTACATTTTTCTCATGAGTCTGTGTAATATCTTGTTTAGTGCCATAAAATTAAATGCTGCATATTTGGAGTTTTTTTATTATTATGCAAATCCCCTCTATGAGCTTTTTCCATGCCTCATTGTACACTCTCTCTAAAAATAAATAAAAAGAAAACCACGAACAAACCAAAAAAGTAAATATGAATTTCAAAAATTGTTTAATCAAAACACATGTTTACCTACGTTTTGTATGTGCTAATTAACACCGCTCATTAGCTAAGGCGGGTATTTGTTTTGAAAGTTTAACTAATCACTTTGTTATGCTAATTGTGATGTAATTTAATTTGAGTCCCGTAATGATGATGCCGCTATTATCCCCATAAATGATGCAGTTAAGCATCACAGCCTTATTTGCATGTGCTTGAAGGGGGAAGCTGGATGAGACGACGCCAGCATCACTCTCATTTTCCTCCCTCTGTTCTCCCACGTCCCTCCGGGTCCTCCTCGACCTGTCTGTGCTCATTGATGATCAGCCTTTTTTATCTGATATTTTAATGCGAAATGAGTCGACTGGTTACTCTTGCTGCACAGATGTAAATTAAATAATTGAAATACCACACTATTAAAAAATGCAAATGGATTTCTTCAGTCGAGGCATCATCACACAGTGAAGTCATGGAGAAACGATTGATTTGTGTTTTAATTTTTTTTTTGTGCGCATGTGTGCATTGTACTAGTTTGCAATCTACCTCCTTGAGTTCACATTTGCACATCAAAGTGCTTCTTTGTTGGCGAGAGGTTAATTTTTAATCCATTGATTTCATGGCCTCTGGTTTGGACATGCAGATGGTGACTGGTTAGTTAGTGTGTGTGTGTGGCTGGCATGCGTTTGCTCGAGTTCCTGCAGTCGTGTGGTTGAATTTTTAAGAAAAAAAATCAATTTGAAAGTCCTGCAAGAGCCGCTTCCCTCCTTAAATGCACTTCTGAGAACCCTTCAGCCCGGGCTCTTGCTCTGTGACTAAGTCTCCCTTAAAGACTGCCCATTATCTATTTTGTTGAGGTTTTAGACTCAGGGTAATTTTCCTCGGGAAAGATTATTTTTCTCTTGACCAATCTCGCCTGTTACCGCCCTAATTGGTTACATAAATCTTGTCGGGTATGAATGAGAAATGTTGGGGTGTTGTCAAGTGTAATCTTCACCCTTATTTACCAATTCATTAAGATCTATCGATGCAGGACCGGGCCGAAAGAATGACAACATAAATCAGAGCAGTGCGACATAATGACCCTAATCAGCCTCAAATAAGTGGAAACGTCACCATGAGCTATGTCTCTCCACGGCTTCGTGTCTGTGTGGCGGCACCAGGGCCGTCCCGGTCGTTAACGCGGCAGCGTGTCCCAGGCAGGGGCGAGTGTGCTTGCCCCCTCCACCCCAAGGCTTTTAATCTCGCCCCACACGAAGCCAGTGTCACAAAGGATAAATGCAGCATGAAATGAAATGAAATATGCGTTTGAGGCAGGTAAATAGTGTAAGACTTAGACGATGGATAAATAGTGGGAAAGAGAGCGAGGGAAAGACTTTCTCTTCCTGCTAGAGATGATTGGAGCAGACAATGGGGCCTCCTACTTTTATAGGTCAATTACTGGTGATTAGGTGGGCTGAGTTAATTAAAGAAATTACCCAAAATGCAAGCGCAGGGACTGCTTGATGACTGACTGTCTAGTCACCCACTTTTGGAGCTGCTTTCGTCCGAGAGGGAGGTGCTTGCTGGGTAGAATTTGAATGGAATGGAAAGACTTGAAACACTAAGTTTTTTTTTATTTGTTTTTCGGAAGTGCTGGAAAATCTGAACGAAAATCCGGTTTTGTAGGTCACGTTGTTTAGCATTTATGAATTATGTGTGTTTTTATTTCTCAAGGATTTGGTTTTGTTTCAGGGCTTCTTCAGGATTTATCGCAGTTTTCTTTATCCCCTTAGTCTGTGCTTTTCTCTCTCTCTCTCTCTCTCTCTCTCTCTCTCTCTCTCTCTCTCTCTCTCTCTCTCACTCTCTCTCTCTTTCTTTTCATCTCCCTCTCCTTTTCTCCTTCTTTTAATGTAAATAGCCCAGAATTAAGTTCTGAACATTCAGCACTGAATGAATCGAATCACAGATGGTCTATTTATCGTGAATTGATTTTTTTTTTTCTTGAATGTGTTCTCATTTTACCACTGATAACAACACTTGATTCAGTTACTTTGCATACTATTAATCCTGAAAAGCGATGTATTCATCCTCCCTTTTCATTTTTGAACTCGTGGTATAAATATGATTTCCCACATGCTCTTTTTACTCTATAATCTCGTCCATTGTGAATCACTTTGAAATCCCTCTATCTGAGAAGAGTGGGCCTGTAATATTACAGTACATTCCAGTTTAGAGGGGAGTCATTAACGGTGTATGGCAACCTCTAAGAGCCAAAAAAGACTGCTGGCATGCACAGTTGAACTTTTAAAGAGCATTTTTAGCTGTTCAGTGGCATTTTTTAATTAGCATATTCTCAATTTCACATGTAGTACAGATACACTGGATGAAATACAAACTTTGCATCATCATTTTCAAAATCTGGCATTTTGATTTATTAAGCATTCCCGGCTGTTAAATATTGGAGAATAGCAGAGCACTGCTTTATTTTGTATGCATTGTAACTTATGGCAATGATGAATTAATTTCAGTGGAGCACAGAATTTTTGATTATTTTAAATGGTACCCATATCTTAACTGAATCAGAGTGGGTGAAGCTAGCAGACTGTGAAATGTAATTTTTTGTTTTTTTTCCATCTTTTTTCACCCTTCCTTGCAATGTTAGGATTTCGGGCACCTGAGCAATGCACTGATAATGACTAGGCTTCTTGGATCACAGAGTCTCCCTTTCCGATGCCTCCCTGAAATAATCATCAAGCTATTTTTCAGGTCTGTTCTGCGTGTCCTATCAGGGGAGAGGGCAGCCGGTTTCCACGGGAGGGGAAAAATGAAGTGCGTCTCTGCGAAAGTGGATGATTTCTGTTAGTGTGTGTGTGAAAGAAGGTGTTAATGTCAGAATCGCAGCCTCTGGTGCCCCTTTTCAGTGACTTGTATAAAACATGTCCCGCGGTTTCCGAGCGCTTTAGATGATGGAGAACTTAGAATCATGATATCCAAGCTCCGATAAGAAGGGTGCCATATTTGATAAAGAGGCAACATTTGTGATTGTAAAATCAGATCAGCTCAAACCAGCATGAGTAACTTTACTCCTCCATGATGAGGAAGGAGTGTGTGTGTGTGTGTGTGTGTGTGTGTGTATGAGAAACATCTGGGCTATATTTGTGGCTTTCCCTCCCCACACCTTTCTTTGCAAACCCACTCACCCAAAATCACAGGCGTAGCCCTTGAATGCATTGTCAGGATCCTGTCTGATGGAAAGGACAGATTTGCACAGCCTACGATTCGAGGGCAAACATTTACACAGCCAGAAAAGAATTGCAAGCGTGGTACTGTTACAGCGTTTAAAGCACAAAAAACACACAAGTGAGAAAAGAAACGGATCCAAATAACATATTTTATTCCAGAAATGCAGCAATTTGTTTTTTATCAACCTTCTTGAATACATACTGACTTTCTTTTAGATGACTACTGTTATCATGATGATATGGGTAATAGCTCAGTGTTTATTGCAAGATTTTGCCAGTGTCAAATGGGCTGGAGATTGTCCACACTAAAAGACTAGCCAGGGCTGTAAATATGTTCCAGTAGCACGAACGCTTGACCCCAGTGGGTTTTTAGGAAAAGACAGTGTGTTATAATGACAGGCAGGTGGCCCCAAGGGTCAAAGACAGAGAAATGGGGGTCCTACACTAGACATGAACAAAGACAGACTTTGGGTGCTGGCTTTCCTCCCTCTCTCTCTCTTTCTCTCTCTCTTTCTCTCTCTTATTCACTTGCGCACCTTCTCTTCGTCTATCTCTCTCAGGCGGTACAGTACTGTACTAGACTCTCTCCTTCACTCAGTGTCATTCAGACACATAACCCCCCCACCGCCATCCTCCTCGCGTCCGCCTCATTGCTTGGAAACGATCGTGAGCGAGGATGTGTTTCTAATTGACATTGTAATTGGCAGATTTGGATGCTGCCTTCAGATGGCTAATTAATTTATCTCACCGCTGTCATTAAGGTTAAAGCAGCACCTGATCTCTCTGAATACACTTTGCATACATCTGCATGAGCATTACTTTGGTGAGACACCTACATGCCAGTTGTGGATCATGTGGATTTAGAGGATACAGTGTTAATAATGTGTGTTTCTATAATGACAGGATCAGTATTCCGCGTCATTAAACCCAAAACCAAATTTGAAGGGGGGGAAAAAGTCTTTTTTTCTCCTCCTTCCCAATATTATATCAAAATGTCATCCATTCTTTAGTTATTTTAAAACATGTGTGGAATAATGAGTTTGTAGAAATCTCTTTTTCTTTTTTTCAGGTTTGAGTAAGAACAGTGTCCTAAACTCGTCCCTCACTTTTTAGTCTCCTTCATTGTGGCATTAAAAAACACTCCATTACGTTGTTCATAAAATTCATGTAAAGGCAATCAAGCAGCCTTTCTCTGAATATTTTAAACATGGGGCATGTAAAATTTATGCCTAATTTGAATACTTATTAGTCGCCTAATCTCTACGGCAGCTTTGTGTTTCTTCAGGAGAGATTCGTCAGCCCTCACACTGTGCTCTCTCTCTCTCTCTCTCTCTCTTTCTCCTGGTCTGCTAATCTTCTGCACTTGTTTGTTCCCAAGTTGACCAGTGAATACTGGTTAGGTGTTGTTCTTTTTAAATAAATTAAAAAACTCTTGCTTCTAGTGTTTCTCATAAGACGCAAGCCGTGCTGTTAAAATGTCATTTGCTGATCTGAAAAGCAGCCGTGGATTAGAAGACTAAGTCTTTGTTGTGTCGTGTGTTTGATTAGTGCCGTTCCTCTTTTTTTCTTTTTTATGGCTCGGCTGTCGAGTTACTGTACGCTCTCATTCAAGGATCGCTGCTAATTGTCCATACGTAGCAGGTGACAAAATTGATGTGTTTAATCTGTGGAAAGAAGGATGGCAGAGCTGTCAGGGAAATAAATGAAAGTGTTGCTGGAAAAACGAATCCCTTCTAAACATTACATGAGATTAGGGCTATTTCATTGTGCGTGCTCGCCATAAGTGTAATTAATATTGTTTATGTTTGAATGCGCTGAAATATGAGACAGCCCGTCATTATTTTGTGAGAAAAAACAAAATGTGTGATGGGAAGAGAGGAGGGGGTTCGATGAATATGTGAATGTCGGAGTGTGTATTAAGACTCTTGTGGGTGTATTAGCTATGCAGAACACACCTTGAATTGCATTTGTTGGGTCAGACGATTCTTTTATTTATTGCAAAGATCTCCACAGATCTTAGCAGGGTTCCTGTGAACATACACAACATTTATGCAAGGAAAATGATAAAACATTTATTACCAGAGAAGAGGTAATATGCATAATTTATGCTGTTTTTAGCACAATCATTAGTGATATTCGTGAAAGAATTTTTTTTTTTTTTTGAGCTACCACTCTCCCCTGTTTTCATATCTAATAGATCGGAGTGAAAATTAATTTAATATCTTTTGATTTATTTGACAGAGTAAAAATTGACGTGTTTTTTTTTTTTTGCTCTGTTTGAATTTGGTGTTTAAATTTTAATTGTGTTCGGCGGACGGCACTAAATATACGGAAATAATGAATATTTGAATATGTGATTAAAAGAAAAAGGAGGAAGGGAACAAGTCTATATGTGACAAGCTTTTTGCTCTCATCATTTGACTAGCAGGTGAATTTTGTTTAGCTTCAGCTAAAAGAAAAGACCATTATATCGTTCATCACCATACAGAAGCATGTGATTTGTAATTCCCCCTCTTCTCCCCTCACCTCCTGTACCAAATTTTAATTTTGCATGATTAGCTGTGCGTCATTAAGCAACTCCGTTCAGTCGAGACGCAACGGGGATATTTTAAGACGTTTGAACAGGGGGAAAAAAGGCTTCATACGTGTTATATTTCAAATATGCTCCTTTGGAAATTATTCACACCACATTAAATTCACTAAATGTATTTTTAAACACACCATGTGATGTTTATCTGTGTGTGTGATGGTCGATATGCAAAAAAAGGAAATATAATTTTTTTTAAAAGCATGCATTAAGCAAAATTACAAAAATAAATAAATAGAAGGCAGGAAGAAACGTGCATCTCTTTGTATTGCTTCATTTACACAGTGAATGCATAATTCCACCCCCTCCCCCCGTTAAATGCTTTAATATGCAAAGGGAGCAGGGGTTGATAATGGAAAGCTTTTTTTTCTTTCTTCCCCCCATTTTTCCTTTTTACTTTTTTATCCCCCCCCCCCCCTTTTTTTTAGGAGGCAACTAAAGGGGATTGTAACAAGAGCCTTAACCGGTGCCTCTTAATCACTTCTAGGTATTAAGTCATGATGCAGGAGTCGGCCAATGAGACAATAAGCAACAGTTCAATGAGTCAAAATGGAATGAGCATCCTAAGCAGCCAATTAGATGCTGGCAGTAGAGATGGAAGATCAAGTGGGGAGACGAGCAGTGAAGTAAGCGCAGTCGAGCTGCTGCATCTGCAACAACAGCAGGTAAGTTGCGTCTCTCTCCCCCCTCGTCCGTTGTCATCCGCCGCGCTCTGTCTCTTTCTCTCTCTCCCTCCCTCTCTTTCTCTCTCTCTCTCTCTCTCGCTGGCTTTCACATAGGGCTCAGCAGGCAGCTATTTGACTGACACCCTTCAGTTGTACACATTTAGACAGGAACTGGACTGTTTTGTTTTATTCTTGTTTTTACTGTATTTTAGTGCTTATTTAGTGGCGGTTTACATTTAAGTTTAGTGTATTAAGGATTTCAAGAGTTTAGTGCAGAAATCTGGTTGAATTTGGGCTGTTTTTGACTTGTTTTGTAGGTGTTTTGGTGCTTCTGTGCAAGAAGCGTACTGGTTGAGTTTGCCAAGCATGTGTGTTTGTGTGTGAAGTACGGAGCCTTGCTCGTGTTTCTTTGTTTGTGGCCACTAGAGGGCCTCCTTATTTGACTTCACAACACCTTTACAGCTCGTTCACTCCAGAAACCAACTGACCAGTGCATGTTGTATTTGTTTCAAAATATATATGTGTAGGGGATGTTTGCATAATTATTTTGACTTCAAAAACAGCACAGTTGTGTACTGTATGCATGTATGTATGTGTCTCGGTGCAGTGAATGATGGGTTTGACAGCTCACCAAAAGAGCAGCATGAGAGGTCAGGCTGAGCTCAGGGTTAGTCTGCTGGCGGTGTGGAGTGTGTGTTCACTTATTCACTCGCAAGTGTGTCATTGGCTGTGAGTATGTGTCTGAAAACAGAATTTGTAATTCCTCGGGCACTGTTTGTTGTGTTTTCAAGGATTTAAGTAAGACTTTCAATACTTTTTCCATGTTTTTTGTTAATAATTGCAAAATTATTGATTTTATATTTTTTAATGTATATTTCGATTTTTTTTTTTTTTTATAATACCTAATAGTGTTTTTTTTCTGGCATTTTAAGTTTATAGCTATTAAACAGCAGTTGTTTTCATGTGTGTGTGTGTGTGTGTGTGTGAGTGTGTGTGAGTGAGTGAGTGAGTGAATGGCTCCGTCCTGGTGACAGCAGCTGAAAGCAGCCCATGGGCCTGTGGGTAAGACAGGATCAGTGTAGCAGAGTGAAGTGTGTCCTGCGGCTCTTTGTGGATCCCTCCGAGCGCCCCCCCTTCTTAGCCACCCTCTCCAGCTGGTGATTACAACGGCACCCCCATCTCACGGCCTCTCCTCCCATTCATCATCACACCGGCCGTCTCTCTCGCTCTCTCTGTGTCTCACACACGCGTCTGATTGGGGTCAACCCCCCCGCTTTCTCATTACTGACTTCTGTTTTAACCTGCACACTTCAGCGTGTGTGAGATCAGTGTTTGGTGGTTAATGCTGGGTTCTACAAAAGTGTTTTTGTAAACTTGTATCAAAACCATTATTGATAATGGTTCATATTTGTGAATTGTTAGTAGTTGATCGATGATGTTTTATAATTATTATAAACCTATTGAAATATTAAATAATGAACATCTTAACTATAGGTTTATATTAATTATGCAAATGTCAATATATATTATATATTTGGTTTGTATTTATTATGATCAATATATTATAAACCGACTGAAATAATAGTGTTAAATATTATGAATTCTAATGAATTATTGTAATTTAAAATTAGAGATAGATGTTTTATATAAAATATTTTTTGTTACAGTAAGCACACATAATTATAAAAATTAAAATTAAATATTGATATTCTAAATATGAATGTACTGTATATAAATATGCATTTAATGTAAAATAAATAATAAAATTTAAACAATCTTTTTTATATACAATAAATTGTATATTCAGTGTAATTATTAAACAGAATACAGTAAAAGCCAATAAAACAGCTAGCCACAGAATCATCAAACCAGACACATTATTAATATTATTATTATATCGATGATGATGATTACTGTTATTATATTCATTATTATATAATAATCACTGTTATTGTTGTTTCTTGTTGGTAGAAAGTTAATATTGTTGTTTTTATTGTTTTACTATTACTGTACACACAAATAGAATTAAAAGTGATAATATTACTGCAATTATTAATATTAATAATACAAAAAATGTTGTTGTTGTTGTACATGTTAGTTTAACATAAGTTAACAATAGATAACAATAACAAATAACATTGATTTTGCTTTATTCAATTGTAAAAGTTTCATTTTATACATATTTTATTCTATTCCTTTTATTTATCATTATATTATATTATTACAGTGTTATTATTCCTGTATTACTTGAATAGATTTTGTGTTATCTGTCTGTAGATAATCCACACTAACAGTGGAAGAAAAGGGCAGTGTAAGCAGAAAGAGTGAAGAGAGGAGAGATAAGTGCCATAGAGACAGTGGAGAGAGTGACAATGTTTGACTTCCAGAGAGCGAGCGGGAGAGCGCAGACAGACGCATTGAAATGAGTGGGCCAGCTAACAGGCCTCGGGAGGCTTTTTAAACGGAGGCCAGGTGCTGTTAACTTCACACACTTCCTGCACAATTCCCTCTCACACACGCCACAGTCAGAGAATTCCTACACATCCGCTTAATAACCACCTAGATCTCTGAGTTTTGGTGCTGTGTGTGTGTGTGTGTGGAAGAGAGAGAGAGATGAAACAGTCTAGTTAAAAATGGCCGTTAGTAATTGAACTATTGAATATTTTTGTCCATTGCCAAACTTTCTTACTCAGAAAAAAACATTCAGAAATTTCAAATTGCCTTCTGATCTTTTTTTATTTCATTATTATTATTATTTATTAAAAAAATTAACATTTTACATTCAGTTTTACAGTGTGTTGTGGCTATATTTCTGTCAACATTTTTAGAGACAGTTTTACATTTGCTATACATTATATTTCCATAATAATCTTCTTATGAAAGAAGCACTGGAAGTTTTTTTTTCATGTTTCTGCAAGAATGGTGGTAAAGGACCTGGACGTCATTGATCTGTAGGCTGTTGTTAAATGAGCTTTTAATGTTGTAATATTTATAATGATGTGTGCATACAAGAATGTTTGCATTGATCTGTGGATAATGTGGTGTGATATAATGGAACCTCTAGATGATTGTTCTAGTATAATAATCTGTGATCATATGGATGTATAGTGTATAGTTAGCCCAGGGGCGTTCCCTCCGAGTAGGTAAGGGAGTCAGTGTCTCCTCAAAAAATTGGATGACAAAATAATCGATATTACAAACCTATATCGCAAATATTGCTAAATACGACATTACAATTTTATAAAGTAACACTGTCCAACAGCGACACCAGCAGGTAAAGTTACAGCGGAGGCTTGTCTCCCTTCAGTCCATAGGCCGCAACTTTTCTGGGTTGTAATTGAGAATGAATTGGATAAAGTCACGTGAGAGAAGGCAATGCGTCCATCGCTCTAAAATTAGATATGATCGGTTATGATTGAATGTGATTGGTTCATGCAGTAAATCCCACCTCTTGTTTTCTGCGAGCTCCTGGACTGAATTAAATTATGGCATAATCGACTAACTATAAAGTATGTAAACAGTTCTCCTGCTTAGATACCACTACTTTCTGTCACATCATAATAATGCCTTTAGTTATTATTTTGAAATAAATATAAAAATGCATAAACACTATGAAATGTATAATTAGTATTAAAAATAGTAAACAAAATGCAAAATAGAATTATATTTGTTCTCTTTTTATGTAATAGCATATTTAACCAGGAAAATGTGACAACATTAAGCGAAACAGGGACATATATATAGGCCTATATATCTATACATATATATGTGTGTGTGTGTGTGTCTGTGTGCAACTTCTGCCTCATTTTAAAACACCACCACACACCACTGAGCTAGCTGTACTCTGCAATTTAACTTCCTGTCCTTAGAGGAAGTTCTCTGTGGTATATTAGTAAAAAGAGTGCCATTATAAAATCCACATGCCATGCATTTTGTCTTCATTCATTAAAATTCAGTTATAGATTCTGCAGTATTTTATACTATATAAACATGCCATTGGCTCTTGGAATATTTCTGTTTTTATTTATTTATTTTTAAATCAGCCTCTTTCTTTTTATTAGCCACTCTTCCACGTGTATTTATGAATGTCGTGTCCAGATGCACAGGACATTGTTCATGTAATATTTTTCTCCCCTGCTAACAGTGATTGTTGCAGGAAGTCACTGGCCCAGTGTAAAAATGACAGCAATTAACCCGACATTTTAGCTTGAGGAGAATTTAAGATGAGACGCCTGACAGCCAGTGTCAGCCATATTTTCCCCGTCTTCTCCAGGTGTAAGAGCAAATGAAATTGGAGGTAGTATCGCAGTTGAGGGAGCCACTTGGGGAGGAGGGAGGAGGTGTCCATGGAAAACGAATGATCTAAATAGTACTTATTTTGCTCTTATTTACTTCATTTTCCACAACGATTTCCCTGGAAAATATCCATAAACAGAAGCATAACCGAGAAAAACCACAGTGCTAATTGATATTCAATGAGTCTTACTCCATCATCACCCCACAAACACATTAACACACATGCATGCATTCAGAAGAGGTGGGAGGGAACGTCTCTAGGGGTCCATTGACTGTCATTCAGGAGTGGAAAGTAACAAAGTAACGCAGAGACGCCACACAAACAGCCAGTCTCGCTTCCATCTCCCCCGCTGTCCACCGGGAGCTGCGAGTGCAACATCTTCAGGCAGGGTGATGACGGCTTTCGCCACTCATCAGCCAAATAAAAGCCCCTCTGATGCAAATAGCGCTTTGCCCTTGAGCATAATTTAAAGCAGTAATCACCCCTGGAGTCTCTACCGTGCAGATAGTGAAAGCGAGGTGACTGTCTCATTTACACTCCAGCACAAAGAAGCTCATTAGCTTTATCACACCGGCCCAAGACTCCTCCACTACAGTGTGTAAATAACACACACACACATACAGTTTCATCAGAGCCATATTTCATAAAGCTTTCACAAAGGTTGATGCTAGAAACAAAATAAAACGTGTCTCAATGACTTTCCGTTGTATTTCATGGTTACTATTTCACTATCAGCAGACATCGTTTTGACATATAGAGGCATGATGCTTCTCGCGATGACACTGCAAGATATAAGGCTCTCCGTGACAGATGTGCATGCTTCGTTCCTCCCTAGACAACAGCAGGTATTATTCTGTTATCACCATTGAGCTCAGATCCTGGAGTGGTCATTTGTGTTTAGGCCACATAACATGTGGCTGTATGGAATTTACAGTGCGCCTGCAGTAGTAACTCCATTTCCCATCGGCCTCTCCAGAGACCGAGTGAAATGTCAAGCCGTGGCTTTGAAAGAGAGATTGAGCGAGGGACAAGAAGAGGAGGGGGGATTTAGAGAAAAAGGAACAGAGTGAAATCTGCTGGAAACAAACACTCATGAACATTGCTCATGCTTGGGCGGCACTAGTAGCGTCATGGGGGGAAACACAGGTCAAAGACGTGCAGGTGAGACACACACACCTTCAGTCTTAGAGTTATGAATGAAATGAGACACGTTTGCACATTTAGGTAACAAGGACAATTTTTTTTTTTTTTTTTTTTTTTTTTTTTTTTGTGGAACAGAATTATTTATATATTGCAAAGGTGACTTATTACCTTACCAGTGCTTATGTAGTCCATCTTGTTTTTTTTGTATTAAGTATTAATACAATATTTTACAGTTTTATGTATTTGTTCTTTTTATTTGTTATTCTATACTCTTATAAATACCCCTTTTAATTTATACTTGTGTATTTTGTGTTTTATTTAATTTGATACCACTTTATTGATTGAAGAAGGCTGATTGAGAAGGCTGGGAGCAAGTGGGATATTGGCAAATGTTATGACTCAATATTAGACTCTCCTTGTCCATGGCTCAATGTGTTAGCGTATGGGTTAACCATTAGGCCATGACTCTGACCAGCCGCTTGTGTTTAGCAATTGCATTTAACCTCAGTGTGTAAATAAAACTCCAGCAGTCAGCCAGTCAAGATCAATGACCACTTCACATCTCATTTCCTGCTGTTTTGATGTTTTCCAACAGCCCTGCCTGCAGAAACGGCCCTCAGGGCAGAAGCCTCCACTGGAGACCAAAGTGACATACTTTTGCGTTTTAAGACTTTGGAGCAGGTGCTTATGGGTAATGTCGTTCTTTCCCCAAACCTTGATCAACTGAACCAAAAGCTTTATTCCTCGAAGCAGGTGATTCAGAGCAAGGCTCCTGAGAGTGGGGAGTCTTTTAGAGTCGCCTTGAACTCAGACACAATAAAAACATGGTGAGGAAACTAGAGCATCCTGAACCTCATCCTCCCAGTATCTCTGACAGCCTATGACACCACAAACCATTTAACAGAGCTTAAAAAGCTCACATATGCAGATGCCCGGCGTCTTAAGCTGACAACCAAGAGGCAGGATTTTCTAGAAGGCAGCTTTGGAGCCTTGTGAATTTAACAAGCATGTCTAGTATTACAGTTTCTCTCCGGTTTATCCATGAATAGTAACAAATCAGCCTGTGAAACGCCTGCCTGGGGATGTTTGTATGTGAAGGTTTTCCGGAACAAATATTAAAATGATGTAAATCTGGTTAAGGAGTTGAGGGCTACGATTGCAAAAGCTGTTCTCTCCCCCCGTTCCCTCTGTTCCTCCCTCTTTCCCTCTTTCTATTTACTATGCACAAGGTAGTCAGATGTTGCCACTCTTCCACTTGAATATTTGAATTCCATAATGCTGGTAGAGAGTGAGTGGGAGAGGGATCCTATGAGTGGCGTCTGGCCTGGCTCATAGCTCACTGCCCCCAGACACTGAATACAAATGTAAGAGACCCTCTCAGCTTGCAGCTCTTCAGGGCTTTTCAACAAATGTTGTAAATAAGCCCAGCCTCAGCTCGCAAATACACAAGAGGCTTTTCAAATGCACGCACATGTCACTTAGCCCAGGCTTGTAGGCTTTCTCAGTGGGTGTTATTTCTGGGGGCTCGTCCGGGACATTTTTTATCTTTAAAGTGTAGGATCGATGCTATATCCCCTCTCCGTCGCTGTCATTTCAGCCCAATCATCTCCATCATGAGCCAGGAAACCACAGAGAGGGTTAGCATGCACAAAAAAACAAGAACTAGCAGCATACGCCAGCCACATTGTGTGTGAGAGGGATTGGCGATAAGGAAATGCTGTCGTCGTATGCAAAACATGAATTAAGGTTGTGTGTGAGGCTTCATGCTTGATTTGATGCTAAGCTGATATTGCTTTCACGCTTAAATCTTCCAATGCTACTCCATTTCAATTGAAATGTGATTGTTATTGCTAGAGGTATTTACCAGGAGTTATTTGATGCATGAATTTGCCCGCTGGGTATTTTCTCAGTTGTGTGGCGACATGGTTGCTTGTTTCGGTTTGGCTTAAAAGAAGTTGCTACTAAAGCGATTAGCTGTGATTTTTACCATGATTAAGAGGTTTTGAGGAGTTTTTATAAAACATTGGCAGCAGCAATATGATCAGATACTGTAAACCAATATTCACAGTCAAGTATTGTAGTTAAACTGCTTGATTTCGGTTGTGCAAATGTTGTCTGTTTTGATATGTGGCTCATCCAGTCTTATTTTATATCTCTTTTTTTATAATTATATGTGATATACTTCATGTTTTATATACAAGTTGTGGTTTACAATGCCAGGCATGCATGTTCTTAGATGGTGACCTCTGTCATTTCTTTTGATGTAGATCGTAGTCACTTCTTTTTAACAGCCAATGTAATTGTCTAGTTATGATCAGACATGTTATGAAGGGAGTGATGATGCTTTAGGGATGTTCATCAAAGCATAGAAAAGGGAAAAAAGAATGAGACTGGGGGGATTTGTCTCATGGTCGAAATAAGTCAACGACATTGTGATGAATTTTCTAGTTAGGACAAATTACATCCACTAAGTTGAGCTACCTCAGCATGAAATTGAAAAAGAAGCATTTCTTGGCCATTTCCATTCTTGATTCAATGAAAGATGTAGATTAGCTGTTGGGAGGGGGAGGGAGCTACAAAAGTATTACTTTGTTGTTCACGCTAGGTTTGCGAAATAAACCTCATAAAAGCCATATAGGCCCGTCAAAGGGTTTGTTTACGGGAGCGAGTGTAGTCAGGCAGTTAGCCGGCTGATTATAGCAGATACATGGCATGTGAATACACAGAGCCGATGTGTTTGAGTGAACACGTATGTGTATCTGCTCATTGAATGCATCTTAATCGCCGCATGTCTAGGGGTATGTGTAACAATCCATAGCTCTTTGTAATCAGCCTGAAACCCTTAGAACAGATCTGTCTCTTTCACTGAAACATTGACTGATAGGTGCCGTGTGTCAGGAGGGAAGATAACTCAACCCCAGCTCAGCTCACTCAAAAGGTCAGGAACGCACTGTAATTGGAATATTCACAAGACAAACGCCACAGATCACTGGCACATGTAGCCGGGAGGGCCCGGGGCCCCAGCGCTCCATCACCGAGGAGGATTGACGGAGATGCATTGGCCCACCACCAGCTAGATGTAACACTATTAACTCTGCTGATCTGCAGCACAGCCCGACGCTCATTGAGATGGGCTGGGAAGATCCATCACCCAGGCTGAATGGACTAGAGGCCCACCGCAAACTAATGACAGTTGAACACTCAGGTAAATGGACTGAAAACAATAGTTTGTCTTCACCTGGAGTGGCTCGTGCTCTTGTAACCCGATTCCATTTTGTGGTGATCATTTTTCCTGCGCTATTGAAAAGCGATAATGTCAGGGCACCATTTTTTAGCTTCCTTCAGCACGTATTTTCCAGCTGGAGTAGAAACCGCATATTGTTTCACAACGTGCTGTCTGTGGTTAGTTGCACCGTAATCAAGGGTTTGTGCTTTACATTAAAGGTCACAAAGGGGCCAATCGACCTTGTGGGTAACAGTGTAAGAGCTCGCCGTGGACCACACATGCACACTCAGACACACTATTGACTTTTAGAGTGCTGCCAGGAGGATGATCAGGCAATATATACAATTACCTAAATGAGGATATATCTCATACTTTTAGTTGAAGCTACTATACATACTAACCCTAATATATGGCTAAAAGAAAATGGATTTGCATTTTTTTTACTTTCCTACCTGGAGTACTTATGTGCGTTTGTTTTTTCATCATGGTTGTGTGTATTGCTGTTGAGACCCTGCACAAACACTTCTTTTGTCAATGGGACTGAGAAATTGAGACTGAGAGAAAGGCTCTGTGCTATTCTCTTTGCCTCTAGCTTTGTACTCTGCTGTATGTGCCTCTCAATAATTTCTTGTCAACGAACACTATGCAAACAAATTCATTCGCTCAGCCTGACAAAGGCTCTGTGCTATTCTTTTCCTTCTTTTTCCTCCGGCCTCACTCTAAATGAAGTGTGGCATCTGCTCTCTCTCGCCCCTCAATGCAACATTTATAAAGAGGTATTCCTCCGACCGTGTGATGCTCAGTGGCGTGGAACTGTGAAAAAGAGATGGATCATAATCACTTGAAAAAGAAGCCAAGTGCATCGAGCACATGTTAGGAAGTGGGGACTCGGTCACCGCTTCGCTCTTCCTTTATTTCCTTCCCTGACCTGCACTTGCTGGCACGTGTTGATGGTATAAGTGAAAAGCAGTCTCCATTCTTGATCGTGCCTCTGTAAGGAAGGCAGATAAAAGGCCCAGTAGAGTCACCTTATCTAAACTCAGATGATATACAGCAGTTGAAAGCAAGGTTTTTACCAAAGCCTGCCGTTGAGAAGCAGGGAGAGATCGAATTTCATAAGTAAAGGAGCCAGACAGAGATGTGAAGAAACAATGTCTCAGCTCCCAGAGAGATACAAAGGAGGAGAGGCAATATGTCCATATAATATTTGGTATTATATGATACCAAATTGTAAGTTGTTACTGTGCAAATTGTACTGGTTTTGTTTTTATTTTTTGTCACAGATGTTTTGTCCACCAGTAAAAACTTTTAGAATCCAAAAGAAATAGTGTTACTCAATAAGTGAATGTACATATCTTACATTATTTGCTTCTCAACTATTATTGTAAGCTTCTCATCAAAATAAAGCTTTTCATTTGAAAATAGTACATTTAGATGTGTAAATATATATTTAAATTAATATTTTTTAAATATTTATTATTTTAGTATTTACATCAAAATACTTTTAACATTTATACATTTAATTACGATAAGCAAGTGAAATTAATTTACAGTAGGCAAGTGAAATGTTGGCAGTGCAATTTGAAATCTTAGCTGGCCTAACTGAGCAAGCATAAAAATCCTTATTGTTGAACAGCACACCTTTTCTAAACAAGCTTCATGAATAAAAGTGCAGTACCATTTATGTTTGTAGCATAACATAGTTTAAAACTAGGCTTAGGAATCTTTCAAAAATCACTCTAAGCAAAAGTAATAGTGATGCTCATCTAAGCAAAAGCATCAAATTAAAGTAGAAATGGTTTTTCTCTTGCTCTTTTCAGTACGTTTCTGGATTTCAATGGGATACAGATGTTGTTTTCAGTATGGGGCCCCTGCCGTCTAATTCCCTCCACAGGTTGCTGGCGATACTGTAAACTATTAAACTTGGTCCAGTGCAAAAGTGCGGCGCGGATTTGCGAGAAACATCCATAACGGTGTCTGCAGGAGGCGGGAAGCATATGAATGTTTGTGGTTGCAGTGAACGGAGGAAGCCGACTCTGTTTGGCCTGTTATTGCTGGCACTGTTTCCCCAATGAGGGCCATGCACTCACACACACACAGGCACACATTTCTGTTGTCTACGCATACACACTCACCCTGATGGGCTGGACAGACTCGTGTTTTGTCTCCTTGCACTTGAAAAAATAAGTGTGAGGTTACACAATGAAGCAGATCTCTGTTTTCTCTCTCTCCCTCCCGTAAATGCCTGGCTTTCTGGGGTAGAAATGAGCGAATTCATCTCGAATTCACCAGGGAGGGCTGAGCTATGCCTCTGTGTTTACAGTGGCAGAAAGTTAATATAAATTTTCATCAGATGGGGAAGTTTACACATATGATTCTATTTGTCCTTCATTATTAGCACCTGAGACTGGGCTGGGGAAGCATAATTGTCTACAGACACAGGCCAAATAGATGCAATGGGAAGGCAAATAAGCACACCCCAAAATAATTTTATGGTTGTGTGTTACAATCCCTCTCCATGGGATCCTTAATCTAGAAAATCAATAAACAAGAAGCGAGCGAGGGAGACGGAGATATGAGGTGTGGAGCGAGGAAAGACGGGAACTGCTTACGAGCGATTGAGAGGAAAAAGCTGGAGAAGGAATGAAAGGAGAAAAAGAGAGAGCGCAGCTCACAGAAGCCCATTGTTCTGCCGGTTAGCTCGTGCTTGGCCCTGCAGCTGAGGAGCGTCTCCACGGACCGGCCCGTGAGCTGCACACACCGCTGATTTATTGAGTCATACATAAAAACACTCATTATTCCCACATCCTTTTCTCTTGTCTGAGAAGTATGGCTTTTGGCTGAGGAAAAACACTCTGTGTCTGTATCCACAATAAGTGAGATCTCGCTCACTTTCTCCATCTCGCTCACTCCCCTCTCCTCGTTTTTTATTTGTGTCAGCTGCTAGAATGGATGCTGTGAGCACACGGCTCATCCTTACTGGACATATTGCTGTTTTCCCAATTGAGTCCTTTTTAAAGAACTAAACTCAGACCTCACAAGTCAAAGTCATTTATTTGTTACATATGCCCATGGCGGATAGACAGAATTTTCCTTTATCTAAAGCCAGAATAGGAAGAAGAAAGTTGAAGGGTGATGTATGTTATTTATAAGTAAAAAATAGATGAATTCCCTCTGCAGGTTTTTTTTTTACTAATGGTATATTCTTTCTTTCTTTCTCTCTCTTCCATCTTGTTGTTTTAATAAATTGAGTTTTTAAATATATTTTATTAATTTAATTCAATTTACTTGGAAGGATTTTACTTTTATTATTTTTGTTATTATTATTATTGTTATTAGAAACAACAATAATTTCATCATTAAAAATACATTAAAATATTTGTTTTATGTTGTTGTTATTAAATGTAATTGTCATCATCAGTTTTCATCATGTCGATCTTTCTTTCTTATATTTTGTTCTAATAATAAATTGAGTTTACTTAGTATTATTTTGTTTTATTATTACATTATTATTGTTATTAATTTGTATCAAGAATGCATTAAATAATAATACAATTTTAGGTTATTATTATTAAAAGTAATTTTCATGATCAAAAATACATTCAAATATTATTACTATAAGTGTTGTAATATTAAATGGAGCTTGTTAATTACTTGAAAATGTTTGATGGTATTCAGAGCTTTCACATAAAAACTAAATTCATTCCAAATTGAACATTTCCAGGTTGCTAGTTTGAACTTTGTTTGTCTCCATAGAGCTAGGTGCAGCTTCAGTCTTTGGAGCTCAACAAGCCCGGCCAGCCTCCCTGATAAGTCCTGGTTCACCGTCGACTGGAGTGCTAACACAGATCACAGCTATGGATGACCTTTGATAAAAGGCAGTCTGTTCCGCCCTTGTCAGTCAGCCTCCTCACAACAGAGGTTGGGACATTGTCCACAGACTGACCTACTGCCGTTGTGTGTCCAAACGGACCTTTAACGTGTTCAGCTGTCATTCATACTGACGTGCATGTGGTGTCCACTGTAGGACCACTGCAGGGCTGTTATGTCCTCCGTGCACGTCTTGTTTCTGAAATCCGTGCCTGGAGTGATGTTTTCTATTCATGAGTGGCCTGGCCCCTCATCAGACCCCTATGTCCTAAACACACTTACATAACAGATATGGTGTCAATATTTTGCTGTCAAGAGTGGGGCCCTATCTTTGTACAGGCCGCACAGACCACCGGCCAATCAGCTCTGTTTGTTTGTTCAGCTTAAACTGTTTGTCCTTTGTTTTTCGTGGCAGCCGACTCCTGTTGGCTTGATAAGGGCTATGCTCTCTCACTCTATCTCTGTCTTGTTGTGCGTCTTTTCCATAAGCCGAGGGTTGATGTGCCCTCTGCGACTGCAGGCATGGAGATTTTCTGAAGCACAAAACTTCCAACGAAACATGTGTAGCATTCTAATCTAGAGTTGTTCAGATAAGCCTTGCGTCACAAAAAAAAAAAAACATTATGATTGAATTAAAAACATTTGACAAAACAGCCCAAAAATCCAGATTAATTCACCACGTTTCCATTCTCAAACAAACCTGATTATCTTAGCTAGTTTTCACTGTAACACTTGTTTGTCTCGTAATACATTTGGTCACAGTTGCGACGGTAAAAGCTCTGTTCAAGTGCTGATCCTTGGGAACGAGGATGCGATTTTAATGATGTGCTAAGCTGCGACTGGCTGCTAATATTTTTCATGCTTGTTTTAGCGCCGGGAACATTGAGATGTATTCCTCATTACCCCTGTGTTAAGTCTTAACACAGACTGCCTGGTGAAAGGGGTGAGAGAGTTGACATATTGTTTCTTTCGCCTGTCTCTTTTTCTCTCCGGTGAGCTCCGCTCGGCTATTAACGTAGCTGAGAAACGCCTGTGTAAACATTCGTGTTTTTCCCCCAGTTTTGAATAATAGTGACCAGTATCGCCCCCCCACCCCCCACCTCGCTTTCTGAAACCAATTACAGCTGATCCATTTGGGCAGAATTATATTTTCATAAGGATTGCCAAGCCCTTACAATCATGTGTTTGTGTGCGTGTCTTCCATGTGCTCTTCATTGTACTGAATGTGCAAGTTTGTTTCTTTCTGTTCTTTTTTTTTTCTCCCCCTCCCAGTCCTTAGAGATAGATATCAACATCAAATATGTTCCTGAGTGCCTTGTTATTTACGCTCCAGCCCGGGTTCTCCTTGAGCTCCTAGCTCTGAGGAATGTGATGCATTGTGCTGTTTATACAATGTGTGCATTAATGGATGGCAGAACGCATTTCTTCCACACAGCAACAAAACTTATAGGGTAAAGAAAAGCAAAGCAAAGCAAGCAGCTTTCAGCCGTCCAGCAAAACTTCAGTGGTTGTTTTGCTTTTGTTGAATCTGGAAAGCACCCAATATGCCTTTGTGTTGCATTCTGGGTATTTTCACACAAGGGTGAATATCAGCTGTATAATGCAGTGTTGTCACTAATAAGGAATGTTTTTGCAGCATTACTGGACAAGGACAGGTGTAGAATTCTGTTGGAAACATTTAAAGGAATATTTCAGCCAAAAAGTGGAAGTTCTGTCATCTTTTACTCACCCTCAGCCCTCTATTCCAATCCTTTGACTTTTTCATTCATAGAAAAAAACACCTTTTCTGGTCACTCTTCCATATAATGAACATGAAGAAGAACTGAGACTTTAGATGGGCAAAAAATATAGAAATTTAACCCGATTCATTAAAAAAATATTTAGATTCATTGAACCTGTTCACAAAACTAGTCTGAATGATTCATTCAAATGAGACTTATCTGATTCTGCTTATCTGATTGAACTTTTATTGTTACTTTGCAGCTTCCCAGATTTCATTCACATTTGTTATATTGAAAAGTGGCCCAGAATAGTCTTTCAGAATACAATTTGTGTTTCACTAAAAACTGAATGAGTTTGGAATGAGGATGAGGAAGTAAAAATCCCATGATTTCTGGAGAACTATCCCTTTAACTGTTCTAAACAAATGTTTTTTTTCTAATATGCAAAGTGGAGTTGATTACATTCCCCCCCTTCCCAGAGTTTACATTCGTAATGGAAAAGTCATTAAACGTCTCTTCCAGTGTGCTGTGGGAAGCGGCACTCTCCTGACCTCTACATTGTATTGAATGACTTCTTTGACTTTGTCCTTTTATTAATCAGAGTACAGCGAGTCTGTATCGATCGGTGCGCGGATAAACATTTCCTCCTGTTAATTGTTGTGCCAAAGCCATTAGCCGACCACTAAAGCCACATGATCACAATCACCGCTTGGATGGGCGTGAAATCTCCCGCAATTTACAATCTCATCCACGCAGTCCTGCCAATAATGACTTTGCGAAGGAACTTATAACTCACTCATGCATCCTAAAGTACCATGAGGACCATCACTAATCGATAAATGCATCATTTAGAACGGAAAAATAAGGCAGGGTGATTTGCAGAAACTTTCTTAGTATACTACTTGATTAGTTCGCAAAACATAAACCCTTGTTTTTTTTCCCCCCAAAACTTACAAGTAGGGCCTATGCCCCATTCAAACTGCAAGTACTTTTTAAGTAGATTCATGAACCTGCTCACAAAATTTGTCTAAATGATTAATTAAAATCCGACTTATGTTTCTGTAACTTGTCACTTTGCAGCTTGCCAGTTCCCATTCACCTTTGTTATATTAAAAAAGTGACCCGGAATAATATTCTTCATAATTTTGTGTTTCAATCCATTCTTTGCATAAAACTGGGTTCAGAAGACCAAAAGCATCATAAATGCATAAAAGAAGTCTAATCAACTTTATATTGTTCTGTACAGAATAGACTGAACAGACAGCTAATTCATGAACAAATTAACCAGATTCATTGAATCTGTTCACAAAACTAGTGTAAATGATTAATTCAAATCAAATTTATCTGATTCTGGAACATTTATTGTCACGTTGCAACAATAAGTGACAACAAAGTTTGATTAAAATTGACTAAAACTATTAGTTTGCAAAATGTGAAATCTTGTTTTTTTCCCAAAACTTATCCAGTTAGATAAGTATGCAACATTCAAAGCACAAGAATCAGGTTGATGTCTGTTTGGTTTGTTCAAAGACAGGACAGGACAGGGAACTGATTTGAAGTAGTCCAGCTCTCCTCCACATCCTGGTGTCCCCTGAAGTATCAGACAACGGCTCTGTGTGTGTGTGTGCATCAGAGGAGACAGATCGATGCTGTTAGGACCCAGCGCCACTGTGTTGTGTTTGTTTACCAGGATCTTGGAGAGCCTGGCTCCTCACCGCACAGCCAGACAGACAGTGGCAGCTCCTCACCCTGTCTCTTCATAATTGATCAGGGGGATGGCTGCCTTCCCAGCGGGTTAAGACGTGGCAACTTTTCTCCTATCTCTCTCTCTCTGTCTCTCTCTCCTTCTCTCCCCCTGTTTACTCAGCATCTCAATATACTAGTTCAAACATTGTTCTCACCAGCTGGCAGAGCAGTGCCATATGCACATCCTGTCAGGGCAGCTGTTGTCATGGATACTGGCAAGCACCAGGAAATAAAACAAGCCCTTGATTCTGCTGGAAGAAGTGTCACTCTTTATCTGAAGGAGTTTTTTTTTTTCGCACCCCTCGACCTTCGCTCTCCTCTTCCCCGACAGATGAAACACCTGTGAAGTTATTGTGTTGTTTATATTGCTTTATTTATTTTGTTGCTTTCTTCTTGTGTCGGGGTGCTGAGGCCGTCTGTGGCAGTGTTCACAGAGTCGTTGTTCACTTCTGTCTACAGTCGATATACAACTCCTGGAAGTCTGGAAAGAGTTGCTGTCCTTTGAAGGTGTGTATTAGTATTACTGTAGATACATGAGGAGCACTGTAAGGTACATAATTTCAACAACCTGCCATCAGGCTTACACAAATATACTGTAACATGAAGAAAAAGGAGTGGATGTTTCCTTATGCAAAAGTTAGTAGGATGTTAAGGGCGATTGTTATTGCTTTGGGAATGTGGTGGTTACTAAGGTGTTCTGAGGTGTTATTTGAGCATTGATGTGGTCATGTGGCTGGGCTAGGACATTTCTAAGTGGTTTTGATAGGGCGTCCTTGGTTGTTGCTTATTGGTCAAATTTAAAAGAGCCTAGAGTATTCACTCATGCAATGTAAATGTATGTTTTTTTTCACACATTTTTCCATCAACATGCTGTAAATCTTCAGTTTGATCCCCTATAAACAAAAAAGTAATGGGTATCAATCATGTCAGTAGCACAAGGAGTCCGATATTAAGAATATTGTAGTTATCATATCGGTTACTTTCAAAACCGATTTTCTAATAAAATTATTTGAAAGCTTTTAAGGAACTTTTTTTTTTCACAGCCCTTGTTATTCTTTTTTTTATACGTCTTATTTTTAAACCAGACATACAGTACATATCGGTTCAGAATATCGGTTATTGGTCTACTTGATCTGTAATAATCGGTATCAGCATTAGCCCTGAAAAACACATATCGGTCGACCCCCTAGCATAAACAAGTAGAGTTACATTCTTTACTCATTAGTTTAATGAGTTATTAAGTTTAATAATTAGGGTTAAAGATTTGAACAAACCCTTAACATTAAGTATGAGCAATAGGAACACTTGCCTTAGCAACCAAATATTCTTGTATTGTTGTATGACATTGGATAAGTAGGTATCTGGAGTGATTTGGTAGAGAAGGGCCAGCATCACCCATGTGCTCAGAGGCCCGGCTAATGCTCAGCTCCTTGTTAATTCACTCCTGAGGTAATCTGATGTTGATTTTGTCAACTTTAATTACAGCTTCTAGGAACACTTCACATCGCCTGCCTCTACTTCAAATTGATATTATGAATATGCAAATGGGCCGGTAATTTGCAGAGAAGTGGGTATTTCAGCTGAGCACACACTAGACAGGTCAATACCACTGACACTCTCTGTGTGTTTTTTCCCCTCTTGCTCTTCAGAGGTGCTAGACAAACTGTATTTATCTTTCATCACGGCTTCATGGATTATCATGAAAAATGTATATCTGAGAGATGCTTCATGGCTCATCAACAACAATGAATAGTGTAGTGGATGGAATGCGCCGGGTTGATGTCACCTTTCACAGTGTTTGATATTTGAGTGTGCTGGAGTTGAAGGGGAGGAAGAAGGATGGAAAAAAAACTAATTTTGCGTCCCTTTTTTCTCTTTTCTTTTCTTTGCAGGCCCTACAAGCAGCAAGGCAATTACTCCTACAGCAACCAGGCAGTGGCCTGAAATCTCCAAAGAACAACGACAAACAGCGTCCGTTGCAGGTGAGTTCCTCGCTAATCTCTTAAGTCCATCCATAATACATGGTGCTCTGGAAAAGATTTCCTCTGTTCCAGCTACTCTGTTTGATTTGGCAATGTAATTCTGGAGATGTCAGTAAAATATTTCAACCTGTCAGGCCTGCCCTTCTCCAAAAGAAACTAAACATAATACCTCACACCTGAAACCTTTCTGTTGTTTACAGCTACATTACCTCAGCTCACTGTCAGGCAACCTTGAAATCTCTGCTGTCAAAAGATATTGATATATTAAAGGAATATTCCATGCTCAACTGATAGCATTTGTTTCATGTGTGATGTGTAGCTTATAATTTTTCTGTTGAAGTGTATTATTTGTATTATAAAGCTGTCTAAACCATCATTTTTCCAAGTCATTTGAGAGATTTATGAGTTACATTAACATGGCAACAAAGGAAAATTAGATATAACTTTACATAGAAGCTGTTAGTAATCAGTTTCTCACTCTGAAATCAAGATAACTCACATTGTTAATGTTTTGTGGTCTAAAAGTGAGTTTTAACATTTATAGATTTTGCCCCATTCGCTTCATCTGTAAGAGCCTCACTGTAGATTTTACAAAATCAAAATTAAACAGACTAAATGAAGAAAAAAAAGCTTTTGGAAACTTTCTATTGGATTATTTACAATACAATTCCACAGAAACCAAATAGCAGCTTTTCCTGGCTTCCTGTAGCATTGTGTATCCTAACTAGCTGTCATTTGTACCTCTCCAAGATAATTTGCCATTATTGATTCCAGCTGCGCCGCATTGCTGTTGTCGGTGATTTGGTAAAGGTCACGGCATTGCGCACATCGCATCCCCTATTACCAACCTGTTTACTTACCCACTGAGTGCCAATGTGTTATTTCTCTCACATCCCCACAATACAAACGTGTCGTCTCAAATTATGTAAGTGCTTGACATCTGCCAGGCTACATATTTTTAGGTTTAAATTAAGTGTGAGAGAGAGCGCGCCCTCCTCCCTGCTAATAAGTGCTATCAGCTAGCGGTGGTTTACCTCATTAATACCCCGTGCATTTAATTAAAGGAAGGGAAAATTGCCGCTAACCCTCGTCGATAATATTTTCACAGAGTATAACAATGGCAACACCTTCTCCAAGAGTCACACCCTTGTGTATCTAATTATGCGGAAGTTAAAGATTCAGTCCCTTTTGCTTTTAATATATTCAGGCCTGTTTGGGCAAATATGGCTTTTGTATTTGAGAAAGTTTTTCCTTTTGTTTGATTATTTTTTGCCTTCTGTGCAAAGATATTAGTTGTAAAGCAAAGCCTGGGTGGGTGCACTTTCATGTATCTATTGTAGTTTCGCAGCCTTCTGTATACTCAGAGAATGGATTCCCGGCACACAGCGTGACTGCAAATTGCAGTGCGATACTTCCTGAGGAAGCCGAGTGATATTGGATGAGGAAGGTCTGTGATAACTGGTGGCCCATGACCGAGCCCCTGACTCTAATAACACCAGAGGATGGTAAATATTTAATATTTACATTTGCTTATACCATCCTTGCCTCGTGTTAGCCATATGAATCAATATGAATCAGGGCTTGTTGAGTGCTGTCTTCAGGTGTAGTTAATCAATGATGTTGAGTCTTTTTTTTTTTTTATTCAGTGCTCTTTTAAATATCTAAATATCTAGTTAACCTTTATTTCACAAAAACTGTTTAAAGAAATATTTCATGCTCATTTACCCCATTAAGCTCAATCAACAATTTATTGATTACCCGAAAATTATTTTGACTCATCCCTACTTTTTCTAAAAAAAAAAAAAATCAAGATTATGGTGATGTACGTACAATGGAAGTGTATGGGGCCAATTTCTGGAGCAGAAATTTGAAGCTTGTAATTTTTATAAAAGCAATTCTTCTCTTAAAACTTTTTATTTGAGCTCTAAAGTTGTTTTAAATCTTAGTTTTTTCAGTTGTTTTAGGGTTTATGGAGGTACATTGTCATAGCGACAGTTGGATAACATGGATATAACTTTACACGGGTTAGAAAGCAGTTTTTAACACAAAAATAATGTTAACACACATCTTGTTATCGTCTTTGGAGCTGTAATATTGAAACCATTTACAGTGGTTCCATTCACCTCCAATGGAATATTCCTTTATATATCTTTTCTCTTTGATAGCTATGCTTGTAAATGCTAACAAAAACTCAATTCAGATCATGTGCGTGTACTTAGACATGCCAAGTAACAAGCATTTTGAAAAATGACTTATTTAGATAAAAAAGTAAACGCCTGCTTGTTCCCTGACACTGATGAATCCGCCTCTTTCCCTGTCCAGGAAAGGCAGGGAAAGTGATCCATAGATCATGGTGTATAAATTATTTACTACACGAGCATCTAAGTGCTGCAGCTCACAGTTTTAATTACTTGTATTAGTGTCTAAAGCCTGTCGGCTGACTAATTCTATCCAGTGCTTCATCTCGCGCTTTTGACGCATTCAGAAGCTGCTTTTCCACATTTGCGTAATGTGACAGGTCTATTATTACCCCGTAAGCCCAGAGGAGAAGTCAATAAACACCTATTTCTTCCTCGTAAATCCTTGTGCCTTCTTCATGCTGCTTACAAGGATTTCCCAAGGCACACAACAGTCCTCTCGCGTCGTACCGCCTCTCCCTCCGAGTGTGCATTTTATACACTGACATTTAAAACACAAATAAAAAGCGAGAGGACGAAAGGGAAGGGGGATTACAGAAAGCTTGCGCGACTGGCAATTGTGTCTCCTGCCCTCCCAATCAGCCCAGCTGCCATTCTCCAACTATAAGCTACATGCGGGTTTGTTTGTTTGGCTCTGTGTGCCACCCAGGCATCTCGTCCTGATGGAAGGATGGGCATTTTACTGTGTGAAAACACATGTTAGCAATACTGAATACTGACGAAACAGCAGTTATTAGATAACAGGAGGATGCTGAACAGATCAGAGGCATGTGGGTGTGTTACAACAGGCTGTTGTGGTGATATAATACAGCTGTATAGGTGTCAGGAAGGTGTTTAAAGAGGAAGAGTTGACCTCTGACCTGTTGACGGTGTAGGCTCAGAGAGCAATATCTCAGCATTTACAAGGTTAAATAACCAAACAATGCAATTTCAGCTCACTAGCATGCAATTACGGTACACTTTACAGCATTTGCGTCCACGCCAGAAACATACAGTTTGTTTTAAACCCAACCAGCTTTGCTAATGTAACTTTTTCACAACCAAACATCCTTCCAGAGGCTTCCTCGTTCCTGCGTTTGGGAAGGATGGCTGACCGGCTCGTTGCTTGCATGTATTCCAAGTCGAGATAGAAGTAGCAGATAGCTCAACCCAATCACTTCCTGAGCAGTGAGCCATCCTCGGAGTGTCACCGATTTAAAGGTCACCAACACACAGCTCATCTGAGCATCAGACTCCTGCGCCATGTTCCTTAAAATTCATCTACTCAGACCACCAACTGGAACCGTGCACAAAGCCGGCGGAATTTATAAAAGGAGACTCGTGCCCTTATATTAACATTGATTATTAACAGTATTCACCCAACAGTAGGGTTGTGCACCTTTCAGACGAGAATTTGGAAGGCCTTATAATTCAGTTGATTGGAAGTGAATTTGAATTGAGGTCGAAAAACAGTGCAGAATTGCAATTTGAATGTAAGAAAGTATGAAAGAATGTAAGAATGTAAGAAAGAATTGTAAAAAAAAAAAAAAAAAAAAAAAAAACATTGACATTCAAAGAAGTTAATAACACTGTAACTTAAATAGTGTAACGTGGCAAGCAATGGATGGCAGGTAAAATGTGAATCTAAATTCAAGACTTTAAATCAAAAGACAGGAAGGAAAGAAAGGAGGGAGGGAACCATATTATGTACATCCAGCAACTAACATCGAGACATAGGAAACACAAGGGATATTTATACAGGCTGGGTTAATGAGGGTAACAAGAAGACAAAATATAACTGGGGAGACAATCAAGGGGAACCAATGAACAAAGGAACTACAAAACTGGCACAGGAAACAGAACAGAATTACAACTTAAAAGTGATGGAAAGTTTTGGTAAAAGTTTAAAAAGCACTGAATTCGGAAGTTTATAGGCCTCATTGGGTTGAGGGTTTGCCTAGAAAGCACTTTCTGAGCATTCCAGTTAAAATTCCATTTCAGCTTTCTGTGAGGTATGACCAATAAAGTTCAAATTCCAAGTTTATCAAAGTTCAGCCACTCCAAAACGAAGGAGGAGGGGGAAGAAACTGTATTTGCAGATTTGTGATCTTTAGTAACCAGGAAAGCATCCTTCTTTACCCCGGATACCTGAACTAGTGGGCAGCATCTGTAAATTGCAAGGGATTTGGTTTGCAGGGGCTCACATTGCAATGCAAAGGAAACTGAAGCACAACCCTTAGGCAAGAACCAGTGGAATGGTGGGAGAGAGGAAAAAAAATAGTGCCATTGCACCGCTTTGATGTAGAAGCAACAACTGTACCTTCTGACAGAAGATGCATGGGAGTAATAAACCAGTTCCAGCAGCCCTTACACATGCAGTCTGATTACTCTGGCCAGGGTGTTAATTGGATCCTAACTGGCAGATCTGATACGTGTAGCCCGATGGTGGGAAGTCTTTCCAAGTGATGAACTATAATTCAGCGAGCTGCTTGAAGCTTGTGTAATTTACTTCGTGTCACTTGACGAGGAGAGCGATCCAACAGCTTCCCTATTACCTGCAACATCGCAAAGCTTTCAAGAGAGGGAAGAGGAGGGGGACGATCCGGAGTGAGTGAGAGAGACAGATTTCCCTCTAAATGCCACACAATGCTTCGTTTCAGATATGGTAAGAAACATATTTGAGGAAAACAAAGGAAGACAACTTTCAGACTCATGTAGTAGACTTCGTTCTCATCTTACAAACTCTTGAAGATCACATTTGGTTTATTTTATTTGAGCGGTTTTATGGCACAAGCTCTCCTCTTCCGCTCGTAGTTCCCTTTAGAAAGCACATTAGGCTTAACTTCCTGTAGTATGCATTTGATCCCTCCCTACAGTGACAAAAATGAAAGTGTGGTTATCTAATTCTGTGTGAAAGATCCATTGTATCCCTGTTAGCTCTAATGCAGGCCACATCCACTCTATCATCATTTGAAGTGCATTACACTTCCCATACTGTTTAGCTGAACTGTAAAATAAATTGATTTAGGAAAACATTCCTGTAATCTACTTAACTCCGATCCCAGAGAACATCCACATTGATCTTTTAATCCAAACGATCACTGTGTATGTATGTTAGCGTGTTTCAGGTTTAGATTAGCGTAAGTATGTGTTTATAGTGTCAATGACTTACAAATCAGTGAGTGTGCGTATTGGATGTGCCAAAATAAAGCAACTCCATCAATAAACCCTTGACTGTGAAACCATTTATTACTGACTGAATTAGCAATCCTAGCTTTACCAAAGTGGAAAGGTCAGGATCTTTTCTGAAGTCCAAGAAAAGCCCCATTCCTTGAGAACGAGAGAAATTGGTGAACATAAGTATTTCTGGCTAGTGGTTTTCTAAAGTAGCGTGCCCCCAAGATTCAACACGTTCAGCCTGAATCATCTAATTCAGAAACTTCTTTCATTAAGCTAGTTTGCATTTATTTTAATTATAGTTATTTAACATGGCTCTCTCAGCCATTGTTGTTGGAAATACACCAATGGGACAATTTATGTGTTTTCAGGTAGGCTCAAGTCTTGTGCTTTTCATTCTTATTTTATGGAGTTGACCGTCGAGACCCATTTTGGCATAGCCAAAGCCCTGTAATGATTTGCTTGTTCTTCAGGAGGGCCACTGATGTTTTCTCATCACTGACCAGTTTAAAGCTATTTGTTCTGCTCTCTCATAGATGCTGAGCCTCATGGCTCTAAAGAGCAGGTCAATGGAGATCAGCTTGTATTTGTAGTTTTCCAATAGAAATCAAAGCTTCATGGAATGCAATTTTTGGACGTGCATGTAGTTTAAAAGGAGAGTGAGAAACTGATGTCATTTGATGGTCTGTAAGTAAATTTTCTCACAGTACAAGTGCTTCAAGTGCATGCAACTGAAGTTGATGCTTTGATTCATGAAGAATGCCATTATCTGCTAGGTTTTCTAGCACTCGTTGGGTTGCATCATTGCCTCTCACAGTCATATTCTTCATCTGGCATCCTGCAAGGGAAAAGACCCATTGTCTGTGACTGTTTATGGCTCGACCCTTCAACAAATGCTCATTAATTATGCCCCGTCTTGGTGAAATCATTTCGGGGAGAAGCAATTCAGCCTCTGTTCCTTTCAATTCACCCAGCTTGTCAATCATCAGCCCCCACAGTATCCAGCGGAATGGAGGTGTTATATTCCGCCAATTATCATGTCATATACTCGAAAATGTAAATGAACGTGTGTGTAAAATTAAATTTATGGGTTGTCAGTGAAGAATAAGAACCAGGAGAGCAATTACTTATCTGCTTTCATCTTTCAAGCTCTGATATAACATGCAGAAAATGCTGGCGTTAAATGCTGGAATTAGCATTGTGCGCGACTCGGAAGTGAGTGGGCCGAAACTTCAACTTTGTCTCTTCTTTTTTTGTTTGGAAAAGCGATGAAATGATGATGCGTATCATCCGTCGATCTGCTAAAAAGCTAATGAGAGGCTGAGGGGCATATCCTAATTCCATTTTATTTCGAGTCGCCTCTGTATTTCGAGTCTCTCTTTGGCAAGTTCGAGGCGAAAATACAACACACAGTCAGCTTTGGTAAAAATAAACTTAACGAATTGTTCTGAAATTTACATGTTTATTGTACTCGCTGAGCCACAGTGCAGGCGAGGTGATCGTTTGTTATTCAGTCTGTAGCTCATTTAAATCAACAAATAATGAGCGTAATGAGAACATCTCCTCTTGTTTTTTCATGCTTTGGTCTTTATATTGTCATTTAGGCCGGCACAGAACCCTTGCTGAACCTGGGGGTAATTACACATCACAAATGTGTCTTAAGGTTTAATAACATTGAAGGTGTAAGCATACATTTGCATAATTACATGCAGCTGTTTAATTTGTGACTTTTTTGCTTTGTTCCTTTTTTCTTTTTTTTTCTTTTTTTATTACCTCCTCCCTTGTCACACCTTTTCTCCCCAAAGACAGACAGACAGAAAGAAAGTGTATTTGTGTATGTGCTTCCCTCCATGGTGGTGATGCTCATTGAGTTTTGGGGCCAGTATAATGAAGAATGGTGCTTGGATTTGTTTGAATATGAATATGAGTGGGGATGGAGTGTGACCTTCAGCTCTGCTACTCAGTTCATCAGGATTAGTCAAGCTCGGCGCTCAGGAGCGCTAATGCATAATGACTTCTAAAATGAAAAATGTGTAGTGACCATGCAAATGTCTCTGCTAATCAAAGAGGGGAACCTGAGCTGGGCCGAGCCAGGAGACTAAAACAAGGACGTGTCAAGGCCCTGAGAGCTCAGACGTACGGAAAGCAATCAAGCAGTCTTGATTAGCTGGCGCGAGGAGTCGCTCAGACCCCTCACAACGTCTAATGGAGCCAGGCGTCTTTTTCTCAAACTCAGAAACCACAACAATAGAGATGTTTACCTGTCATGACGCCAAAGGCTCGGCTGTCTTGATGATAGACAGCATCTGTCGAAGCTGCTCTGTTGCTTCATAAAGTACAAAGAATGCCCTGAAGAGTCAGCTGTAGACAGGTGCAGCGTCCAGGAAAAAAAGAAGGGGAACATTTTTTCTGTCTTTCTCAAATAGCATTTGTCTGGCAATTATTTTTATTCTGTTCCTCGTACAGTTTTAGACATGAGCGAAGAATCTAGCCAAATTAATGTAAATCTTACATGTTTCCAGAAATCTCGCTTGCTATATTTCAATGCTGGCTTGCGAAAATATTTTCTTTTGTTTTGTTTTTTTTAGCTGCAAAAGTTCTCTCGCACAGTTTGACAGCTGGTATTTTAATGATTCTTATCATTTAAAAAATGACATGAATTTTTAAAAATGACATCTCGTGGAAGACTTGTGCCTCTGGCTGCTTTCTTCCAAGTGTGCAACTTGGAAACTTCAATGCGCAGCGAGAGGCAGCTGGTAATTCCCCTCACCTCTGTAAAACAGAATACTTCATAGCAGTTCGGCTTCAATCAGGAGTTTCTGAAAGAATTTTCAAAGCTTCAAACCCTTGCCAGCCTAAATCCATGCTACTTAGCTTAGCTGCTCCTCAACAGGCCATGTGTCCGCTTACGACCCACAGCTGGCTCTGGAGATGTGCGTCTTCCTGCCTGCCTTGTGTGTTGTACCACTAGAAATTGCCTGAGGGAGTTGAAGGGTTCAGCTAATTAAGGTCCTCCTCTATTTAAAGCGCAACCCATTGGGAGTAGCTGACAGAAAATATATAGAGTAAGAAAGTACACATGCACTGCCAAATGACTACATATACTGCACACATTTCCAGAGAGTTCGAGAAGTGCATGGCTTTACAGTTGAAGAGTTTTCACAAGACATGGCTAATGTGTTTTCTCCATCTCCGTCTCTCTTAGGTGCCAGTGTCTGTGGCAATGATGAGTCCACAGGTGATCACACCCCAACAGATGCAGCAGATCCTTCAACAGCAGGTCCTTTCCCCCCAACAGCTCCAAGCCCTCCTACAACAACAACAAGCAGTCATGCTTCAGCAGGTTAACACACATAAACAACCTCTTACTCACTGTCCCAAATGCAGTCGTGTTTTGAAATGGTAGCATACAGATCCTCTCTATCCCTGACATACTTAGATCAGAGAAACAAATATGGACAGGCTTGTAATTAGTTGTTTTCAGTGGGGACGTCTTTTGGGGACAAATGGAGCACAGAAAAAAGAAAGTCCAACAGAGTTAGCTGTACGTGAACTCAAACTTGCTTTCACGTGTTGTTTGGTTCATTAATGTATCCACATTGCAAGACGCATCGTGTTTTTATTGTTGCAGTAATGGCTGATAAAGCGAACATTAGAATTCATGCTCACTTAAAGATCAAGAGCAAGTTCGTTAAAGTTAGTTAAACTATCAACATGTTAGCTGAAGTAGCTATAGTAGATATATGACATTTGTAGATACTATGTTTGTTTTTTTTGGTATTTTGTGACTGTTAACCAGCCTAAACTGTTTTCTGGTCTTAGCTGGTCTCAGCTGGTCTCCTTTGCTTACCAGGCAGTTAATGTGCAGTTTGTCAGACTGGGATACCAGCTAGCCCACCAGCTAAAACCTAGCTTGCCCAGACTGGAGACTATTTTTAACCAGTTAAGACCAGCTAACCAGGTTTAAGCTGATTTTTCAGCAGGTGTTGTACTGTAAGGACATGAAATGATTAGGAAAAATAGCTAAAACTTTGATTGTCCGCATGAGCACCACATCATATCGAAGCATGCAAGTTAACAACTAGACCGCGTCTCTGACAAGAGTAGATTACATCTTGAAATGTGATTTTAAAATCTCTCCAAGTGAGCTCTTCATTAAAAACATCTCCATTAACTCAGCCTTGATTATAATTAGATCTGTATAAACGGTGACGAGCGTCTTGTGCTGAAGACGTCTCCTGCTGAACGAGACGGGAGAGCTTGGCTCCTGTATTCTGACGATGAGCTCCTGAGGACAGCACTCTGAGAAGAAGAGGAGAAGTGTGCTAAATGCATTAATTCACAATGATGAATCCTCTCCTTTGAGTGCTTCACATTCATTTCAGAATTTCACTGCCTGTCAAGGCATCAGAGAGGAAAAAATATATAGGCAATAAGATTAATTGTTCCTCTAGCGGTAATGTGCAGCCGCATAAAAGTCCATATGGAGACGCATGATGAGGGGAAGTGCTGGTCTCTTTGTCTCGACCGGAGAGAGATGTTATTTATGATGTGACATGCAGAAGCACATCCAGGCATGTCGTGTGGCCTCAGGAGCCCAGAGTCGGCTGTGAATCTGTTTGTTCTGTTGTAGCTCTGCTTTGAGGTACGGCCACACTTCTGTGGGAAAAGGGAAATAAGTAAAATATAAATTATAAAAAAGCCATATACAACAGCTGCTTAGTTTTGTTACAGATGTAGCCTAGCAGTTGGCGTATTTGTTCTAGAAGCTGTATTTGCTCCAAGCAGTTAGTGAAAACACTTTAACTTTATAGAACAAGGGAAATACATTGATATTTACATACATTTTCAAGCCATATACATCAACTGATTATTTTGTCACAGCTTTAGCCTAGCATTTAGCACATTTTCTCTGAGAGTGTTTACATTAAACATATCTGCTCATAGTGGTGAATGCAAATGTTCTTATAACAAACTTAATGGGAAAAGAGAAACAATCACAATGAAATATTTTAAACCCCTAAACAATCATTTTTTGGGGTTTAAATTAGCCTAGCGGTTAGCCCATTTGTTCTAAGCATTTACACTTTTTGTATGGTCTGTTGAATTCCACACATTGTAATAGAGAATGTCCATGTCTTTCCACAGCAACACCTGCAAGAGTATTATAAGAAACAACAGGAACAACTCCATCTACAGCTTTTGCAGCAACAGCACCCAGGAAAACAAGTGAAAGAGGTACAATAAACACCAATACACATATGTAAGAAGCAAAGTGATGGTTTTCCTTGCGTTCGCCAACCACAAGCGACTTGTAAATCAGTCTGAGCTGTCATTATGCTCACAGTACCACAGAGGAAACTTCTTCTGAATGCTACCAAATGATGCAGAGAGCTAAAATTAGGCAGACAACATTGTCAGGTGTCTCAACTCCGTTCTTGTCGGCAGTTCAGAGTAAAGTTGACGGTAAAATGTGGGTTTTAGCGTACTGCGCAGGGTCCATTCGCTAATGAACCACCACAGCAGGTTTGGGCCGATGAGCAAAAAAGTTTGACCGCAGCGAGCTCATAAATCAAACTGACAGTCAGACCGTAGATCCATCTAACAGACAGACAGAAGGAGACTGAGGGTTCCTGACACGCAGGAGCAAGCATCAAAAAGCGAAGTGCTCAAAAAAAAAAGGGAGGGGGGGGGGCAATCCAAACAAAACGTGCAGAAGCAGTTAAATTGAACACCTAGGTATTGTGAATGGGAAATGTCCCCCGCCCCCACCAGTCTCTTCAACTAGCATCTTCTACCATTGTCTCTCTTCAAGCAAGCCATTATGCAGGGCCTACAGAAAGCAGGACTGACCTCCCGAAGGCTTTGTTTCTGTTTGGATTTGCGAATAGATTTTTTTCAGGCCCCAGCCATCAAATATGGAATAGAAATTGCTCCCTTATTTCTCACGAGACGGCGGGGCCAATCCGCAAGGCTCACTCCATTATGCAGTCTGTTTTCCAGTGAGCGCATCACAAGTTTTGCCTCTCATTCTCTTGCTCTCTCATCCCTAAACTAAAGGAGTGAGGTCTTCCTCACCGGTCTTGACTGAAGGTCTTCCTCTGGAGTCTGCTCAGTCCTACCGCTAGTGTAATTCCAAGCGAAAATTGTAAGTTTAACTTTCCTCCTGTAATGGGGGTCTTTGCTTTCTTGTCACTGAGTAGGTTGTAATGTATTCTGACAGGAGAAGAGGAAGGGGAAAGCTGATGGGAGAGAAAGAGAGAGAGAGAGCTAACAGGGTCTCAGCAGAAACTAGCTCTCAGTTTGCTAATGGACCTCTGGAGACTTTGTCCACAGAAGCAAACTTCAGTCATTTTTAAGCCAGTCCTCCTAAAAAACTGCTAATAAATTGAGTCTGTACAACATGGAAATGCAACTACTACATCACTTTACATTTCCGAACAGCCAAGACTAAAGAATGGTGTCTTGTCATTTCATCACATACAAAATTATACAAACACTGAGCCTCACTTACCAACAGAATGAATTTGCATATATGACAATTTACATAAAAATGCTATTATAAACTAGTACAACATAAAATTATATGTTGGGCATAATGTCTTTTTATCTGCAGTTGTTTCATAAATGAGGCCCAAATGTTTGCTCTTTAGTGATTGGATCTAGCTAATTATTGTTTAATTTCACTTAATACTAATTATTTTGTAACATTAATGTATATCTATTTTACAAGTTTATGTCCATATTATGTGACAGTTTTTGATAAATTTTCATAGCTGATGTTTTATAAATGAGATCCAATGTACGAAAATGTTTACTGTATATACTATGATTTTCGGTTTCATTTCACTTAATAAAATGCTTTGTTTTGAGTGTTTTTTTTTGTCACAAACAGTGTTCTGTTCACTGTGAGTTTTGCTAATCCTTTTTGTTCGCATTTAAACATCAGCCTTTACCTGATTTTACAGATTTATTTTTATCTATGAAAAGATTTCAAGCACAGTTGCTGTGCTTTGATCACTGAAGCGCTGCATTGTTTTTCTGTGGTTTCTGCCACCGCTGCTGCTGTTGTTGTTGTTTTTGTTGTTGTCTTCGCCAGCTTATGCAAGAGGCTCGACTGGCAATAAACAGGGCTTTGTAGGGGATGGCGGGGGGGTGTGCTGTAAATCTCTCTCAGCTTCTCTCCCTCCGTCAACCCCTCCCTGTGTCCCCATAAGCTGTAATGGACCATTAGAAATGCAAGACAGTTAACCATCAATGGCGGAAAGAGGGGGCGCCACACACCCTCCCACCCACATCTCACACACAAGATTTCAGTCCACGCAAACAGGCGAAGAGAACGAGACTGCTCGGTTTCACTTTGGCCACATGTATAATCAAACACACTTTCTCGTTCATGTGTGTGATTAGTGTTTTGCGTGTATATGCTCACTCTCTCTCTCTCTCTCTCTCTCTCTCTCTCTCTCACTATAGCAACAGCAACAACAGCAGCAGCAGCAGTTGGCAGCACAGCAGCTGGTGTTTCAGCAGCAGCTCTTGCAAATGCAGCAACTGCAGCAGCAGCAGCATCTGCTCAACATGCAGAGGCAGGGCCTCCTCTCTCTGCCCCCCGGCCCAGGACAGCCCACCCTCCCCGGACAGACTCTGCCACCAGGTAACATCCTCACGTGATCATCTGAGAGCATGCGTGTGTGTTTGCGTCCTCTTTTAAACTCCCCTTTTTTGTTTCTTGCTGCATTTTCCTTGCCATTTCATGATTTTCCCCTACTTCTCTTTCTCTCCTGACTGTGTCTGTGTGCTTGTTGTTTTCCTCTCTCCCCCTCTCTCTCTCTCACTCTCTCCCTCCCTCCCCTCCTTGCCTGTTGTTGTTGTTTACGGACTCGCAGTACGGGCTCAGAGCTCTGAGGAAGACGAGCTGTTGCCATTTGCTTTTTTCCTGGAACAAACACCTGGTGCTACTGTGTTTATCGAAATGGCGCTGGATGACAATATTTTAAAAATGTCTCTTAATTGGAGTATAGCCGGGTTGACACGAAGCGGAATAGTAATTTTATCATCCAAGGGATTATATGATGATTTGATGCTGCACACAGAGGCTTGTTTATGAATGCATAATCATGTGCAGATGAGTTCCTGGTTGCTTTGCACTTTCGGATACCACGGAAACGAAGCGAGGGATGAGCGTCCAGGTCGATCTTGCACCGGTTTACCTGCAGATGCTTAAGTGTGATGCTCAAGTTTCACAGCACAGCAGAAAAGGTTTACCTACCTTGTTAGAAAAGGGCATATGGGAGCTCATGATGACCGTTTCGTCAATGATTGTGTCTGTAAACCTGTTTGTGACTCTCTTGCAGCTGGTCTAAGCCCCGCTGAACTCCAGCAACTTTGGAAAGACGTCACCAGTAGCCACACCATGGAGGACAATGGACTAAAACACAGCGGTCTGGACCTGAGCACCACCAACAACTCGTCCTCTACCTCCACCAGCAACCCCAAAGCTTCTCCTCCAATCACCCATCATGGCATCTCCAACGGCCAGTCCCCGGCCCTCAACAACCGAAGAGAGAGGTACTCTAACACACACATGCATGCCAAAGCTAATCGGAAGGACACTGGTTTATCCTTCCGCTTACCCGATCACCATTGACTCCTTGAGATCCAGCTGGATTAGCCATGTAAAGTCACTTTGGATAAAAGCGTCTTCTCTGTTTCACTCGACACTAACTCCAAATCCCTTTTCATACATATGTGATCACAAAACTCCTGATAAAGGGTCTTGTGTGCACATGAACACAAAGGCATGTTAACAAACACAAACCAAACAGCCGTTTAAACTGCTTTTCATGTGCAACACAAAAAAAAGAAAAGAACAGTTGATGTGTTTGTCCCCATTTGCAAAAGGAATATGATCATTCCTGCAGGGAGAGGGCTGTTTGTTTTTGTTTGTTTGCTCATCAATAGTTTATTAATATCTGGATAACAGTTGAAATGAGACAAAACCTCCCATGAGACAGTGCGCTATTGAACGCAGTGCCTTCCGGTATATCAAACGCATGGAGGTGCATCTTTCAGTGGCAGGAACACACAGCTCACTGTACATTAAGTATTTAATACCTCGCTTTTCTTTTGAAATTGCTTTACTGGCGCGGCTTGTCATGTAAATAGAATACACTGTGCCAGTGTGGCATTTCCTGAGCGTTTATACACGCAATGGCCCTTTTATACGCTCCACGGCTGCTGTAAGACAGATTCGCATATTTCTCCATGTATTATTCAGTCTGTAGCGGTCATATGTTAGTACATAGCAACAGTCGCTGACTTCACTGGGGGTGGATGTGTTGTGTAATTGGTTTCAAGAATGTAGCGTCTTCACAGAAAGCCCTTTCTTGAGAGAGATATCTTTAGAGGCAGAGAAGAAAAAAGGAAAAAAACTGAGAGAGAGAGAGACAGGGAAATAATTTAAGAAATAGGTTAGACTCTTTTCTTGTGTGTTGGCGGAGTCTCACGGGTCCCCGGCCGTTCGTAATCATGGAGTGTGTTGTGTTGTCAAAGCTAGCTGCTTTCTAAGATGTGCTTGATCGATAACGGCAAGGTAAAACAGCCGGTGAGGTTTGTGTGTGTGTGAGTGTATGCTGCACATAAACACATGCCGTGCTGGTCTGCTTAGCCTCACTTTCGAACATTAGCCCCTCAGCACCATTAGAAGTGGCTGTTGTAACTTACCGCAATGTCTTCTTTCACAACAGGCTGTGTCCTTAAAAATGCCCATTCCACCGCAAATGAATCTCCTGGTGAAAATTAAAGTGCAGGGGCCGGTTTTCTGATGTTTACACAAGTTGTCCGTAATGGCTTTACAAGGTGAAAGTCTGTGGAAAAAATGTTGATGGGCGATTTTACTTGGCCGGGCCATGTGTTTTTTAACACACTCGTGTCTCCTCCGTAATACTCTGGATCAATAATCACAAGGTGGTGTGATGTCGAGGGAGAGCATGTGTGTTTTTTCAGCTTTTCTGAGCATCAAGTCCACCAAATTGAGCCAGTTTGACCCAACTTTTGGTCATAGTATCCTGACAGGTACCACCACCATGTTTTCCCCCACGTAATGCTCATTATTTCTCTTTTCAGTTCGTTGCATGAAGAGACCGGAGCATCACACTCTCTCTATGGTCATGGAGTGTGCAAGTGGCCAGGATGTGAAAGTATTTGTGACGACTTCGGACAGTTTTTGAAGTAAGTGATCATCAAGAATCCATAAAAAATATCAGTTGGCCTAAAGCAGTAATTTATCTGTTTTCCCTTTATGTCTTTATTTTAATGCTTATTGGATGCTTAGTTGTTACTTTTTCAATTTAAGAAGTTTTCATACCTCAGTTCACACACTTGGCTGTAAATCCACAAAACGGATGGTGAATCAGATTTCTCAGATAGGCGGTGCTCAGAAATGACCATGCATCTCCACGGCTATGTGAGTGGATGATGGGCTTGTGTTGAGCAGCAGAAACTAATGGCAACCCTCATAGCCATGCGGTGTTGTCATGGCGCAGCTAACAGAGTGAAATGAACTCTTCATGCTCCATCAACAATTTAGTTCATTAACTCATTTGTAATTGGTCAGCTTTGTTGCCGCGACACGAGTGGGGGGACATTAAAAGAGAAGGTGTTTACAGTGCTGGAGATTGCAGGTTATCACGTTGCCACTCCAAGGAAAGAGCCTCACTATTAAAGAATGTAGAAAAGGGTTAATTTGAATATTCTAATTAGATGGTAATTAACTGTGAAATAATAATCTGGTGCGTTTGGTGGGTGTTAATGTCCACGTCAGTTCTTGTAAACGGCTTTTGAGAGTGGCGACGTGGTTCTATTCTTTTATAAACCAGCTAGTCTTAAAGAGTCCACTCCAAACAAGTCAAGAATTTAGCGCCTTTGAGTGCGTTACCATTTAACTAGTTAGTCATGACTGTCAACCAAAAGACTGCATGTACCTCAAAGTACAGGGTTAATTATCCCCCTCTACCCCATTGATGTATGTTTATTTTGGCACAGCTAACATCAAAAATCATGTGACAATTTCCCGCCAAATTCAGCTGGTATGCAAATCAATGATTGAAGAGAACTAAATAAAAACGCTCGTTGTCTGACAGCCTGTGCAGTAGGATGCCATTACAGCAGTCATCCTCCAAATCTTCGTAGAAAAGGGGGTGAGACACCCAGAGTTGAAGACGCCCGTACTGTAACTCGTACATGAAAATTCTCCCACAAAAGACAGTGTGATCTGAGATGTCGGGTGGCGCTGTGCCTTGGAGGAGCAATCGTTGTGTCAGAAAGAAGCTTTTAATGTTGTTCGGAGATGCCAGTCACTGCTGCGTATCATCCAGGTACACACGCTTAAAATGGTTTACATAAAATGGGTGTCAGATTCAAATGGCACCTTTGATGGGGGAGCAGGGGGCGGAGGGATTCACCCAACCTGCGCAGGCTTGTAGCTTGAGGAGAAGTAACCAGCTACGGTTTTGTAATCTTTGTTGTGTTGCTTAGAAAGTTGTCAAGATCAGCATTTAAGTGCAGCTCTGTGCTCTTTCATGCGCGGTGCACCTGGAGAGGGGTAGCCAAGAGGTGCCTGGAACGTTATATTAGCTCTGAAGTTCAAATAGACGTGCGTGAATGTGCATGCAAGCACGTGGGTACACCTCGAGACGTGTGTATTAATGCAACAAAGCACATGTCTTGTGGGTCTGATTCGGGGCAACTTATTTGGGGGTTATGTGCAGCTAAAAGAGGGGGCTAATGAATTCATAGCGTTCTAATGTTGTTCTGCCATGCAGGCAATTTTGTTATTGTTTAAGATCCAGATTGCTGCCCTAGTTCCCTTATTGATTTCCTCTCACATGTTTAAGAAAAGTAAGGATGAGTAGGGAGAGAAAAATACAGACATACCTGCTGGCCTGTAATAAAGATTGACATGCTGTCAATGTAGGCTTGCCATTTGCTGTAGCGTCTTTTCCCATCTGGACACAATATGAGATTATGTATCTCAGTAAACAAACTCTTGCCCATTCTAATGCTGGGAAATTAATTGTTTTTTTCACCTATTTAACATTTAATACCAGTAAAGCAACCTGCAGAGCTTCCGCCACTTAGAGTGCTGAGTCTTAAACTGGGCGCTAATGAAAGCCAACAGGAAGTCCCAGGTTACATTAATCAAGCCCATGTCCAGTTGAAGGTCATGAGTCCTTTAGAAATTGCGAGTCATTTGCGAATTACCGAAATTATTTGATTGGTCCATGCTTTCTGGAAAGGCCCAAGTAATTTGTGCTTTAGCTCCGATGATTTCATTCTGTCTGTGGTTTTCGAAGCACTTCTCAGTCCGTTGCGTACCTGTCCGTCTGTTTCTTAGACCATCAGAGCCCTCATTCCCCATCTCAAAACAAAAATCAATATGCCTGTAAAGTGACCCATAAATTACAGGCGGCTCCAGAGATGTTTGCTCAGAGCGAGCTGGCGGCCCCATCTCATTCTCCTCTCACCTCTCTGTTTGAACTAAACCCAGCGCCACAGGCTCATTAAGAGATATTGGTGACTGCATCTAACCCCCCTCTAGCCCCCTGCTTTTATCAATGCATAGTCAAACACCTACTGCCTGAATATTTCATAGCCATGTAGTAATCTGAATGTAATCACCAACACTAACTAGCTCTTGCTAACGTCAGCACTCGCTTAAGACTGTTGTGCTGTATTTCATTCTGCTGGCTATTAATAAAGGTAATTACGACTTAATTCCTCAGAATTGCTATTTAGTAACTCACAAATGTCACTTTATAGCTTAAATCTTTTACTATATTTTACTATTGGTGCTACATTTATAACAATTTCTTTCTTATAATAATTGTGACTATCTTACAATTGTGACTTTATATTTTCCCATTTACTTTTTGTTTTTGACTTTGTATCTCACAGTCGTGACTTCATGTCTCAGACTTGTGACATTCTCATATCTATGCTTTTATATATCTAAAAATTATGACTATTTTTGATGATTGTGACTCTTTACATTTCCTGACAATTACATTTATTTTATTTACTCTTGGAGAAGGAAACTTGCTTCCATTAGATAAGAAAACCTCACATTCCTAAAAGAAACAAGGAAATGAGATTAAGATCTAGATGGGCGCTAATGAGAAACGGGGAGTGCAAGATAAGATGTGTTATTTAGCGAGCTACCTGTCGGGACTGCAGAACTAGCCAGTCGAGGCTTTTGAAGCAGCTGTAATTTATGACATCCACCATACATCAAGTGCATAAGATAGCATTATGAGCATTGAAATGAAAAGGGTATTTGCAGCATTAGTTCCCTACGCGGAAACTGATTACATGATTAATGAATTGCTCCTTTCCATGCGCATTCTGAAACCGCAATTAGGCATGGGGCCGGAGAAAGGCACCGACTCTCCAGTCATCCTAGGTGTTTTTTTTTTTTTGTTTGTTTTTTTTGTTCAATGCTATCTCACTCTTGATTTATAATGGAGAATATCTGAGCATTAGACCTGAAACGATTACAATAGCAAAAGCGGGCGTGATGGAATGAAATAATTTTAAATGGGCACAGGCATAATTGAAAGGTAGCAGTGGCCATTGTGTTCTCAAATGTCCTCTGCTTTGATTGGCATGTTTGAGGAGGATTATGAATACGTTGTTATTTTGCGTTTTGCACATAAACAATAGCTTGTGCTATGAATAGAGAATGAATAGAGAAAATGCTTAGTAGTGTTAAAACTAGCTCGGTGTGGGTGGGTGTGTGTTTGCGTGCGAGTGTGTATGTGCAATTTAAGCTCACACTAATGCACTGGAGGTTGTACTGTAAATGATCATTGAAGGGTCTGCAAGCTAACCTATAATTACAGGAAAGAGAGTGGCAGCATTGGCATTTCACAAGCATGTCTTCTAAAAGAGCGCTTTGTGGGTTTGTCACCGATGATAATTTAGATAGAGGCTCATTACTGAACATCACAACACTTTTAAAAACCTTTTCGCCTCCGTGCGTTCGCCGGGAATAAAGGTCTCTTTTAATGGCAGGCTTCTTTTGTGTCCTGCAGACAAAATCCAATCAAGGAAAACCGCCATTGACTGCTTCTGCAGTCTGAAGTGTTTTTTTTCTTCTGCGTAATATTCTAATGAAAGGATGAGTAGATACATTTAATATGTCGGCAGAATAATGCACTCTTCGTAGGAGGCGCTTTTTAAACGTTACTCGAGTTAAATTGCATTTATTGTATTTATTTCTTGATAAATGTCGAAGACAAAACCTCTGCGCGAGGCCTTTTGTATGCCAACATCCCTCATAAGCCGTTGTCTTCTGAACACTGCCTCACATTCGCATGACAGTCATGCTATTGTGATGTTAAACACCAGCTTTAAGCAAGCACGGGACACACTTGTTAGACGGCGGCGGTTTGTTAAAAGCTAATGGGATGGATGTCCTGTAATCCAGAAATCATATTCATCAACAACAGTGGTAGTTGATCAACAGCAACCATCTATTATTAGTTCAGCCTGCGTATGTGTGTATGAAGGTTTGGTTTCTCATCCGTTTCTCCTGTTCGCCTACAGGCACCTTAACAATGAACACGCTCTGGACGACAGGAGTACAGCCCAGTGCCGAGTACAGATGCAAGTGGTACAACAGCTAGAGATACAGGTACAGTAGACACATGAATATAAGCATATACATATTTACAGAAACAGTTCACCAAAAAAATGACAAGTCTAGCATTATTATGACACCTTCATGTCGTCCAGTATGACTGACATTGCTCTATGGAACACAAAAGCATGTGTTTTGAAAAATATATTGGTGTTTTGGTGTCCATACAATGAAAGTTAATTTGGTTTAGTGTCGTATAGTGTTTGTTTAGAATAATATGAAGGTAAGTAAATGACAATTCTCTTTTTTGGGCGAACTATTACTATGAAATGACATTGACAATGCATGTGTGATTTGTAAGCTGATTTCTCTACAATAAATTTTGTTGCATTTTCAAAACTTTAAATCAGCCTGACTCAGCTTAGCTTTGTAAAGTTTGAAGCATACGTTAGTATACAAACTAGGTATTGTATAGGTCATTTGGATAAAAACATCTGATAAATGAATTAATGGAAGCATTGGCAGGTTGCGTGTGGGACCCTCTGCTTACTGCTTATCCAGAAGGGCTTGAAAACAAAAAAATAAATCCAATCTGTTCACTCTGAGCAGAATCGATATTTTAACGTTTCTGTTCCTGCGTTCCGGTTTGCCTAGAAAAAATACAGATTAATAACGTTATTTTTACACTTTTTCTTTGCCTATAATAATAATAATAATAATAATAAAGTACAGCATTTTCTACACAAAAAAACAAAACAAAAAAAACAGGAAGATATCTGGTATCTTAACCTGATGCGCATAGTCACAGCCAATACAGCATCATCTTTTCTAGATTTTGCCCAAATTATAGGGTTCTAAACAAAAGAAAAACATCTGTTTATGCTTTAAAGACATTAGAATAATTTTTAAGATAAAAATGTTTGCTGCATTGTTAAAAAATGCTACCCATATAAAATTGCTTTTTGAGATGGAAAGAGAGTCGTGTAGGCTCACGTCACATTTTATGTTAGGCTACATTCAGGAATAATGTGCTTAAATGCCGGTAAATGTTTACAAACATTATATATATAAGTATAAACACACACACAAAGGCTATCTATGATAAACACAGTGATTAGTTTCCTTCTCTCCACAACAAATCCTCTAAGGTTAAGGCTGTGCATTTTGGCTATGAAAAAAAAAAAATTATTTAAGGTTAAACTGATGCCTACCTCGATTGGTACAAATCCAAATGTTTCCATATTTGCGACATATCTGGATGCTAAAATATTATTCATGTAATAGGCTTTGTACTTCATTCACATTGACATCATCCTTCACATCGGCTATATCAGCACAGTGAGGCGGTGATCACGCTGAACGCAAAAGATTGTACAACGGAGCAGTGCAACTTTTTTATGTTTCTTTAACTGTATTTTATCTTGATAATGAACTGGCTGCAATGTCACAAAATATGTTGTGTCTGTGTGCGTGTGATGCACCGGCGCCATATGGTCATACCAACACTGGTTGGTTATACAGATCAAAACTGTCAAGATTTGCAAAATAACCAAAACTATTTTCTGCTGTCTTGTTTTCATTCCGCGAACATTGGATCGCGTCACAGTAAACCGAAACTCAGCACATTTTTTTGTTTGTTTGTTCATAGGTCAGTGATTTAAGTGAAATACATTTCGTTTTGGCCAATATAGGCTATTCCTTTTTATGTAAGTCTATAGTTTTATTCAGTTTTCTCTGTTTACAAGAGCTGCATGTGCGCGTATCTGTTGAATCCATCTGATAAATTCTAATGCATTGCCATTGCGACTTACCGTATTTTCACCTGAGCAAGGGGATTTCACGTGTTGGAGTCGTCAGCGTCACATTTGCATGTCTGAATTCATGATTGGTTGACAGCAAATTTCAAATATTAAATTGAACAATAAAATAACGTTATTAACTGGTTAATGGCCATATAAAAAATGTTTATTCTGTTCTGAACTATTAAAAAAAATTTGTTTCTGGTTCTGTTGTCAAATTTCGTTAGTTTCAGGTTTTAATTTTCATTCTCATTCCTTGAACTGGCTCAGAGCCCTGTTATCCAGTGACAGACAGTGGAAGTGTTCAGCAAACATGTTTGAAAAGAATCATTATTTATATGTTAGTCCAAGACTGGATTTTATGCATCAGGCTTTGATGGAATAGTGGATGTTCAGTACCAACATGTTTTGCTTGATTTTGATTTCATGTTGTCTTTAACACACACTTGTTCAACTATAACTGCTTTTTTGCAGAATAACACATAACATTTTGTACACAACATAACATTTTGTTAATTAGCTTGTTGCCATAAAAATCTTGAAGCACATAAAGTGAAAAAATTCACAAGGGACACCTTGAGCAAATCCGTCCCAACAAAGGTGAAAGCCATCACAAGCCTTTATAATTGAATCATGGTTTGTGCTTATTTTCTATCCCGTCCAATTAATATGCGTGCATCTGGGCTGGACTGTGTTAATTAAATACACTTTGCACCTGAAGGAACCTCTAAAGAGAGCCACTATTTTCAGTAGCTGGAGCGTGACCTTATTAAGGTGTCACGCTGGTGAGATAATGAGAGCTGTGATTGAGGGATGCTATTACTCAGCGCTGCGGCCATCTCTCCCGCCAGTTAACGCTTTGTCCTTTGCCTCACACCTTCCTGTGCATCATGGGATGCGGTGCACAGGGTTAAAATCCTTCTTTCGTCTGTTAATTTCAAATAAATAACCAGTTTCACTTCCAGAATAATTGCGGCCTGTGCATATTTTTTTATGTAAATCTAGCTGTTCCCTTGCGTTTGTGCACGCAAAGAGCTGCCTAGCCTTTGTAGTGCGGATTGCTTTCTGATCGTGGCTCCTCTAAGCCTTCGTGATGCCCATCTGAATGCAAGCCAAGCGTTCCCCTAGACCTTTAAAGGTTTTTACGCTCTGCAAAACCATCCCTATTTATTTGTTGGGCTCTTGAAACAGAACAATGAATAATTCTTGTTTATATGTAAAATAACAGACGGACATCACGATTTCTCCCTTGACTCGTTCTCTTGTTCGCTGATACCACAAATCCGGCGTGCTTACACTGTGACCAATTACAGCAGCGCGCTGTTTTCTGTCCTTCTGGGCTTTTTTCCACTCTTTTTGGCATTTTTTTTTTGTCCCCCGTCAGTGGTAATGAGGCCTGGTTCAGAGCTTGAATGCTGGCTCACCGGCAGAGTTCAAGGCGGTGCGCCGTGCGGGCTGGTCTTTGTCACTCTCTGTGAGTTAGATTGATGATAACAGATTGCCGGGGCACTAACTGGACCTCGGAGGACCCGGGAGGAGGCAGGGAGGCGGGACCGACTGGCACTCTGTTTGCAGGACCCCTTCACCTCTCGGCAGCTGCTAGATCCAGTCCAGCCCTAACAGTGTCCACAGGACTTTGAATCGCCGTCCAGGACCCTCTAATTTATGGCCTGAGTAGCTTGTTACTGTCAGAGCTCTGCTGACCTAAATTCTGCTATTGACAAAAAGATGAAGTGCTATTTGTTTTCCGTGACCTCCGAGCACCACCTTCAGCTCTCCATCACCACACCACGAGGAATGGTTCTCTTATCTTTGCTTTAATCTGCCTCTCTCTCACTCTCAGTGGTTCTCAACTGGTTTTGTTTCAGAACCCAAGGACATTAAGCGTCCACCACTGTACAGAACTGCTTCTTATCTAAAAGAAACAAAGATGTCCTAAAAATCACACATAAAAGGGAATCACTTTACAGCATTTATTACTCTTGGTTAATGTAAATTTTCACACATACTAATATATTTTAAACTTTAAGAATTAATATTCACCTTAATTAATACATGCTGTAAAGAAATACAGTTAATAGTTCATTATGCCTTATCCATTTTAACAAGGATCTATAGGGAAACATTTATTAATATTATTTATAAATATTGCCAAGACCTATATAGGCCACAATTTTGTCACATGACAAAATTCTAACTTTTGTTAAAATGCATAAAACAGACAAATGTTGCATATTACCAACTGACAGATGAACTTGCTCTGAAATAGTTGTTTGAGAAGATACATTATGTGTTTTGCTCTATAGCTCTATATAGAAAAGCCTGTTTATTATTTTATCCTAACTATACTTAAGTGTATGGTTAATTGCATTTTTTATTTGCATTTAGCATTGTTGCTTTGCAGCTGTCCATGACCCCACTGGAAAAGACCTGTGGCTGTTTTTTGGGTCATGACCCGCCGGTTAAGAACCACTGCTTTATGTCTTATGTCTTTGAGATGAGCTTAAGGAAGCCGGCCGTATGCAGGATTTATTACAAGCAGACAAGCTTGATAACAAGATGTATTACTGAGGTAGTCTGGGGAAAATCACTCATTTCTAAAACAGGTCTGTTTTCTTGTTTCTCTCTCTCCCTCCCTCTTTCTGCTAACAGCTTTCTAAAGAACGTGAGCGTCTTCAGGCGATGATGGCACACTTGCACATGAGGCCCTCAGAGCCCAAACCATCACCAAAACCGGTGAGTGCATATTGGTACGCGTACAGTAAACAGGACTCGGATGGTAAATGAGCTCTCTAAACACGGCTGGAGGATGAGAGGAGAATGGGATTTGTAATGCCTGCTTTCTTGGGACCCTATCAGGACTGAGAGAGCATTAAATCATACACCCGATCACAGCCAAAAACGCAAAGCCATTACACTCTGATGGCTTTAGCGCAGCAAACAACCTGTTGGCCGGTAAAAGCTGTTTAGTGCCACGACCGCAGGCACACTTAAAGTAGGGGGAAGACGTTTCGTTTCAGAAAACAAACAGTTTGAAATGATAGATGGAAACTGCAAGATTATCTGTGAAGAAATAACCTGTAATCTGTAAACATTCAGAGATATAGCTGTGTATTTGGAGAAAAATGGAGCAATGTATGAAAACGGCCCATCTGTCTGGATCCGATTTCACCCAAAAAGGTTCTTAACCATTAATCAAAAGCAAAATACAAAAGACATGTTTTATTTTGCTGGAAATTAAAGTGTTTACAAAAGAGAGTAGGTTGTGATAAATTGTATTTATTGGAATTATTTATTAGCTATTCAGTATTTTGTGGGGGGAAACGTAGCTAATTTCACCAGCATAATTTTTTCTCATCACCTCTCACCGTATGAAGCAGATAATCACAAGACAGAATAATTATCCTGTAAATCTATCAGGAATCGACTGCTCACCTGTCGATTTATTATTCAAGGTTTTTTTCCCCCCGTTTTCATCCTCAGATCTCCAGCAACTTGGTGAAATTGACTCTAATAAAAAAAACGTTCAGCCTATAATCCAAGACCGCATATGAATGAATAATATTAATGAAGTATTACATTACATAAACCCCACATGAAAGGACTGCTAATTGCATTTGATGATGAGCAATTATGGCGAGTTCTTAAATAATCAGCGAGGGTTTGCGATTTCTTTCAGCTCATTCCTTTTTGTCTTAGTGCAAGTGTCGGGCTCATGTACATGCTTTAATGTTATCTGTTTCACAGGTACAAAAGAGAACACATGTGTCCTCCTAACAAAAAAGGATGTTACAGATAATATGGCAGTACTTTCATGCCCTCGTACACACAGGGCCGACAGAGAACCGTCCCACACATTTGATAAAGATTAATAGTGCAAATTTGTTAGTACGACAAAATGAGCACCGCCAAACCCTCAACAGCTATCAGTAGCCCAACACAAGGTGCTGGTACACTGTTATACGACCCCATTTAAAATCTGAATGGCACTTCATTAAATGTTACCTTTTGGCCATGCCATGGATGGCTGAAAATCAAAGTTACCAAGGCTGCTAGTCCTGAATAATGAGGGGCTCTTTTTTCCCAACCCCTTCCTATCCTCTCAGCCAACCTTGAATATATATTCAGATGAGCAGCGGTAGTAAAGGGCTGATCCCTGTGTCTCATTCACTCCTGCTCAGTTAAGCTTTAATAAATTCCATTTTGCAAACACCAGATTGTATGCCTGCAAACATGTTATGCTTGTTGCCATAACCAGGTGAAGAGAGGGGAGGAAAATCTTGTCTTAACATTTTAAATATACATGCAGCGCACTCTCTATCTGTTTCCCCGCTCGCTCAGTACTGATAGGATTTATTATGAAGTGCTTTTTTGCAGTGTTTGACAGTGTATCAGAACCTTTTTAGAGGAGTAGTGTGTAATTATGGGCTGATGTGGTGGTTTTGCCACAATGAGAAAGATATTACGAGAGACGTAACTCAAATCTGGTGCCGTGACCCGGCCCCTGACAAATTATACAATGTATTATATGCATCAAACTGCATTTTAGCAAGCAAGAACAAAGAGGGGAACACAAATAGCAATACATTTAGCACAAATTGTCTGTTATATAACAAAGCTAGTTTTTGTTTCAGAGTGGGGGGGGGCTTGTAACAGTGACAAAATGTTTTTAGATTTTTTTTTCAACGTGAATCAAATTCAAAATGAAAGAATATTTATTGTAGAAAATGTCATCTTTTATTTAATTTTTTATAACGTGCTACAATGAATTGTTCATAATAAGACCAGGAACACATTTAGAAATTATGGGGTAAATTTAGATTTCTTATTGACTTTAACACAAAAGTATTTACTTAGCATGTAATATAATGTCAGCAACATAACCGTTTACCCTTTTGCTAAGATGTCCCTCTGGTAGACAACGCGTTTCTGTCATTAATTTCTTTTCAAGGTCTTAGTTCCAGTCGTTAGCCAGGATACAACATTCCCCTAGAGGAGTCATTGATTTCTTGCGAAGTGGTATAGCGCATGCCACTCTCAATGTTGGCATTATCTCATTATCGTTAAGTGGAGCTGTAATTGTCTATAGAGCAGCCACCTGAGAATAGCTGGCTTGACATTTCATTGTATTTATCAACACGTGCCACAAACGATTGTTGATGTCCAACTGACGGTCGTTTTTAATTCTCACAGCACCGGAATTCTGCTTGCCAATTCGCAATTAAGGCAGTTTGGTTTGAATGTGTAATGTCATTACCATTTGAAGGAGTTAACAGTGAGACTAAAGGTCAGGGTGGAATTTTCCACTCGGGTGAAGTTGGGACACAAAAAAAAGCAAAGGATATGTGCATATTGATAAAAAAAAACCTGACTCTTGTGTTTGGGTGGTAAGACAGGAAGAGAGCGAGATGGATCACTAACGAAGCACCAGGTTATGGAAGGAAGCCAGGTGATGTTCTTTTCACCGCGTGTGTGTTTTGCATCCAGGGAGCTCTTATGGGATAGAGATGGGCCGGGATAACTCACAGCCTGATCATTAGATAATCTTTAACAGCGTGCTCTAATTAGAATTCTTATGATACAATTTCATCCTATAATTAGTGTAATTCCTCCTTTGCTTATTAGGGGAAACACAGCTGTAGGAATGAGCCAGCACAGGTTTCAATCCCCCTCTCTCTCTCTTTTACAGCTGAATCTCGTCTCCAGCGTCACCATGTCAAAGAACCTCCCATCTGTCTCGCCCCCTAACTTACCTCAGACACCCACCACACCCACCACTCCAGTCACACCCCTTTCCCAGATGCCCCAGGTGCCCAACGTCCTGAGTCCTGCCAATGTGCCCAGCATGGGTGCAATGCGCAGACGCCACACCGACAAATACTCCATGGCCTTGTCCTCAGGTTCGTAGATGCTTTTTTTTGTTCGCTCTTTATGCAAATGGGGCTAAAATAAATCATCAATATTCAATGCATTTTAATTACAGCCAAATATAAAATGATGCAATATTTAAGAAGGCGATGCATGTAAAAACATCTTGTCTGCTGTTTATATTTACTGGTCTTCCGCAAGTGTTGGAGCAGCAGGGAAGGCATGAATTATTCAAACACATACAAAATATCGACGCAGGCTCTAATTTCACGAGCGTGTTAATGTTTAAGATTTCTCCAGAGAGAGATTAATTAAAAATGTATTTAGTTGGACATGTAAAATGCTGATTTGAATTGTCTCCCCCCACCTCCAACTCGCCCCTCATTTTAATTTGATAAAATTCTGAACGAATTCCTGGCGGAGACACGTTTAGCAATTATCCCAGGTGGCGACATTTGGGTTTATTTTTTTATTTATTTATTTATCTACTGCTTGCTTTCTTTATTTTTCTCCACAGAGATTGCCCCAAACTACGAGTTTTACAAGAACGCCGACGTCAGGCCGCCGTTTACTTATGCAACCCTCATCAGGCAGGTGAGTGGGAAATAAATTAGCTTGAGCCTGATTAGATTGTAATTAATTGCTGCTTGAATTAAATCTGGGTGAGAGCGCCTTTGATGCACTCCAGTTTCTAACGCACCGCTTAATGGCATCTCATCGCAGGCTATCATGGAGTCAGGTGACATGCAGCTAACACTCAACGAAATCTACAGCTGGTTCACGCGCACCTTCGCCTACTTCAGACGCAACGCCGCCACCTGGAAGGTAACATGCTATTCAGGCCTGCAAGGGACGTGGGCCGTTCAGCGGCAAACGCGCCTCTTTTTAACCTGCATCCTGAAAAGGACGAATTCTCTCTTTATCTCGCTCTGTGACAAGTGAAAGAATAATTCAGCCTCTGATATCGTTTTCTAATTTGGTGCAATTAATAGCCGAGTCTTGATGGGGAGGTGTGCGCTCTGATGCGCTAATTACTAACCAGCCACTCAATCATCAGCACCTTTTGTTAGACGTGGCGTATTACTGCTTTCTCAGTGTCTCCTTTTCATTTTTTCTCCCTCCCCACCCTGCATATTATTGTTTAATTAGTTTGAAAGATGGCTGTTTGCCTTGTAGACGCACTCTGCTATATCCCTTTTCTTGTTGTTGTTGATGTCGGCTGAGGCTTCATACACACTATAACTCATGCAGCAAGACAAAAAGTAAAAGAGAACAAGACAAATGGAGAGAGGGGTTAAGACCCGCTTGACTCTAAAGCGCTAATGTCCCTGTCATCCAAGAAACACACTTTATTTCCCAGTACAAAAGGCCTCATTTGTATCTCTGTCCCAACAAATACATTGTCAGACGGGGATGAAAAGAAAAGGATGATACAATAAAAACCATCCTCTATTTTTAGACAGGAGAGCACGGTGTGTGTCGATAAGATACACAGCCGATTTTCCCTTTCTATTTTAACTTCGATGCAGGTCCTCTCAAAGGTTTTTCCGGCTCTCATCAGAAGGCGAAGCATTTCCCAGCACTAGATTTAGCAAAGTGAATTAATTTGGATTTGGCTTGCTAATGATGCTGGTGTATGATTACAGCTCCACAAGGATGTGCAATAGCTCCCCGTACAGATGCATGCTGGGCCACGACTCATTTATGCTGGAGCGTGTGTTTGGATATACAAGGAAGAGTGTTTTTAGGCATTTTATGGCCTTGTAGCCACATATGCATCCCTGTTTCCAGCTCTCTTCGCTTCTGTCCTTATCAACTCCCTATTTTAATCTGGTCCCAACTGGAACAAAGAGGGGGCTTTCGGCATATTCGGGTCCCTCCTTCTACAATAGCGGAGCTGAAATTTCCATTCGGAGCCTCCCTGCTCTTTTGTGAGGGCCCGGGCACGGACGGCTGGTGATGGGCTTGTCATTTTATTAACAGAAAGAATTTTTAAAAAGGAATGAAAGGTGATTTAATATCTGTGCTTGGTCTCATCAGCTCAGCTTGGGGATCGAGCTCTCAGCCCCGCCAGCTTATTAGTTATAACTATATAGCATGCATAATAAAACTGCTCATTTGCTCATTAATATTAAAATTATCATATTCACAGCCATGGGCATTAAGATCAATCAAATCCTGGGATTTTCAGGTCAGATGCGAGATCTGCGTCTGAGGGTTTTTTTTTTTATTCCTCTCTCTCCCTTTTCTTAGAGCAAAAAAACACCCGCCCCTCAAATAAAACATGAAAAAAATGTAATATGAGCAAAGGTTATTATTTGGCTTCTTTGCTACATGTTTTAATTAGATTATTTTATGGCAACGTACAATACTCGCCTTATTCCTTTATTTTTTTATTTATGCTTCTTGATTTCTTGATTCTTTTTACCTTTTATTTTATAAACCCGAAACATCTACATTTCCTAATTATTACTGCCATTAATCTTTAAATAACTGTCATAGCATGTTACAACAATAATAGTGTTTAGCAGTAGATAATAGTCAGTGATATGATTGGTTAATATTTTTCATTTTTGATACACCAGCAGAAAGCTTTAAAAAAGAATACTTTTTTTAGAATAAAATGCACCGATAAATCTTGCATTGTAAATAAATGTATTGAAGTAAATGCACTCATTAAATGTTTTTTGTATGTATGTGTGTTTAACAGAATGCAGTGCGACACAACCTCAGCCTGCACAAGTGTTTCGTCCGGGTGGAGAACGTAAAGGGTGCCGTGTGGACCGTGGACGAAATGGAATATCAGAAACGCAGATCTCAGAAGATAACAGGGTACACACAAACAAACACACTATAAATGTTATTACAGTCAGATTAATAGAAATATAATTCAACATTTGTGGTGTTTTGTTCAGGAGCCCAACGTTGGTTAAGAACCTGCCATCCAGTCTGGGTTATGGGGCGGCTCTCAACGCCAGCTTACAGGTAGTGTGTGTGTGTGTGTGTGTGTGTGTGTGTGTGTGTGTGTGTGTGTGTGTGTGTGTGTGTGAGGTTGGCACAGGCAGTGAGAGTCTAGAAGGACACCGTGTGGTAGAGGCAGGTACCTTCTCTGTCAGCCTGGCCTCACAGTGATAGCAGCCTGTGCGAATCCGAGGGCATAATCATTAATATTTATCCAAACTGTCATAAATGATTTGGCTTCGCAGTGTCGGCCAGCGAGGTGCTTGTGGCAAAAACTTTAAAATTTAATTACTGTATATAACTTTAATGTGCAGGAGGCAAAAATGTCAGGAGTCTTTTTTTTTCTTTGACTGTTTTGAGGTAAAGTTTTGGATGGTTTCATTATCATGTGGATGCTCGGGCTTTCTTTATTCACTGTTCATTTGAGGCCTGTCTTGTAAGGTGAAGAGATTGTTTTTGCAACTTCGAAACTTTCCCGTTGTTTTTTTCCCTGCCACTTTGTGACAGTTCTCATCTGTTTTTATCATACTGATTCTTCAGCAATAATTTGGAAGTAACTCGATAGAAAAGAGGAGATAATCTGGAACGAGCTGGAAGCTGTGTGCTGTGACATGCCGACTGCTGAAAAGCCTTGAAAATGCTTGAGTATAACTATTCCCTCTCTCTCTCTCTTTCTCTCATAGGCTGCGTTGGCGGAGACCTCTTTGCCGTTGCTGGGTAATCCAGGCTTGATGAATAGCGCGTCAGGTATGATGGGGGCGAGTCCTCCAGGACTGATGAGCGTCAGCCCGACTGGCCTATTACAGGGCAGCATGCATGAAGATCTCAACGGCACACTAGATCACCTTGACACTAACGGACACAGCAGTCCTGGATACTCCCCACAGACCCAAATGTGAGTTCACACACACACACACACACACATACACACACATGCATTTAGACATAAAATGGCACATTAAGTCTGTAATGTCATGGGTATACAAAATATTCATCACGGCTTGATTTCATCTAACAGGATTTTATTGGATCATGAAAAAGGCCTATTTTATTAGCTAATATTGATAATACTATAAATATTAATATTTTATATATTAATATGTTTTTATCATGAGGAACAACAACATGTGGTACAGTATATGGGGTCAATTTTGATTTTATTTTGTATTTAAGATCCTGAAATAATGAATTATTATTAAAATTAAATGGAAATAATTATTATTTATAAAAATATATATATACACAATTATTTAAGTTATTACAGATTTGTAGCACTGTATTATTCTGTATTCACAAAGTTCCTAAATTGTTTAAATTAAATCCACTAATTTCTAAATTCATTCCTAAATTGTCTTTAAAACTAAATTCACCAAACTTACTCTTTGTTTATCCAGTTTCATTTTAAGATGCATAATTTCATGGAAATAAAATGGGTTGTAAACTGCTCCTTTACCTTCAATTTTGAGAGAATCATTATAGTTAAACAATAATAAAATAAAGTTAATGTTGATGTTATTTATTTACAAATTATAAAATGTTAAGGGAAGGTGTTAAAAATTATAGTTAATTTTGTGATGTTTTTTGTGCCAGAAAATTGAGTATTGTACTTTCACAGTAATAAAATAATTATTTATTAATTATAAAAAATATATTTATTTATTTATTTATCACTTTGAACTAGCAGAGGTATAAGTATTCCCAAGGTCCCTTAATTACATTTAAATTACATATGCATACACACACAAAAAAAACTAGACCTGAAGGTTAAGTGTACATTTGGTTCTTGGATTACAGCTCTTACATACAGTAAAAATAGGTAAGAAGTGAAGGCTGCCATAATTATAGATTCCCTTGTAATTACCCCACTGTCCGCATCGCAGAGGTTTAGATGTTATATTTTATGCAAGACTGTTCCTATTAATATTTAGCAGCTAACTATATCATTAATTACTTAAAAATCTTTGCCTTTCCATCTTTTTTAATGGCTCACAGAGAGAAAGAAGGAGACAGAGAGAGAGAGAGAGAGAGAGAGAGCACAGGCTGATGAAAGATTAATGCGGTGCTGGTCGGAGGAATGGTGATATAGAACATGTGCTCGCCCTAATCAGTGATGTCACTCATGCTGGATGGCTGTGTTTACCGAGCCAAAGATAGTAGCACGAGCATTAAGGGCAGCGGGAAGTGTGTCGCACGCATCAGACCTGCACATGCACACATTTCATGCATTTCCATGTACAGAGTTACTAATGCTAACTCAAAGACCCTATTAGCTAAAAAACACACTGCGCACTCTGGAAATGTGTGTTAATAGGAGTGTGTTTGATTCAGAAGTGGGACAGTAGTGTGAATTGGGCCAAATCTGAGATCCAGACAGAATCCCTGTGTATTCACTCCCTCAGGTTATTTAACTTTTAATAACAGACAGTTAAGTCTGGTGTTTTTAGACCCCCTCTCTCTCTTTCTGCCGGTCCGTCTGTCATATTTTCTTTCTTTCTGGCCGAAGCATTAAGACATAAATGCTCAATAAAGGTGAAGTCACTGTTACATGACCTCTACATGCTCAAAATGGAAGAAATATGTTTTGCTGGTGACTTTTTCAAGGACTGCATTTAATAATGAAGAGGCTAAAGAGGACAACATATTCACATTTTGTCTCCTGAGAAACAGAACAATTTGACTAACCTTTCCCTGAACATGTTGCATTAATGGCTTCTGTCTGACTAGATGTGTGCGTATGAGCACGTATGATTTTTGGCATGTTCTGTTTTCTCTATTTTGTTTGCTTTCATGCATGCAAAATACAAAGATAATCTAAAAAATCAATATGAAATAAAACCTAATCATTATTTTTTTAAATGCACTTTTTATCAAGTGAATTTTCAATGGATTAAATTGAGAACATTTAAATTTTACTTACTATTTATCCACTGCTTACTCTGAAATATGTCACTTTATGAAAGTAAAATTGATAAATATTTCCAATTTTCCTTAATTTGTTTAAGGAATTATGTGCATTTTGTGCCAAAAAAAAGAATATATATATATATATATATATGTATATATATATATATATATATATATATATATATAAGAATATCATCATCAGAATTTCATCACTGTGCTGCAACTGACCAATCAGAATCAAGTATTCCAGAGAACCATGCAATAAAACATTGTAAACACTATTAAACCCACACACTTGAAATTGGTAGTGTTTGCAGTCATAGTTGTCTCTGATCATTTTGGCAATGGGAAGCATCTTTGCTGAAGCACTGTGCCAGTGTCTACAGACACACACACACACACACACACACATACACACAGACTCTGGCTCCAGATTTTCTCATGCCAGCCTCTCATTAAACACAAAATGACTCATCCTGACATCTTAATACAGTGGAGAAGGGACGGCAAGGACTAATCATTTCTCTCTTCCTCTCTCCTTCCTCCTCCGACCTCACAAGCATGCTGCTGATTTATAATTAATGCAAATGAAAGCTGTAAGCCATGCTTCTTCACATTAGAAGTAAAGGCCTGTGTCGAGCTTAATGGCCAGTGGAACGTCGGACCGACCGGGATCATTTGTCTCGCCGTAATATCTTTAAGTATATCTGTTTGTTATTGTACGATAAATGTGGCCTGTAAAACGTTAGGTGAGCGTTGACGGTCAGACGGTCTTTTATAGCCCCATCAAACATAATTATGATAAAATGGATGTTTACTAACATTATAGATTCAATTTTATGGCTCTAGTGTCAGCAAAATGATAAGACCTAATAAAAACATGGTGAACTACAATGACAAATATCTTTTTAACCACAGGTGAACATTCTATGTACTACTTTTTGATACCAAAATAGATTGTGGCATCATTATTATGGTTAAGATTGCAGAGCAATGATGAGAATAAACAATTTACGTAAATACAGTTACGAAAACTCAAAAAATTCTGGCAAAAAAAAGCTATGTAAAAGAACTTTAGTAATGAGCAGATTAAGACAAATTAAAATGAGAAAAACATATGCAATCGCAGGTGATTGCATTAAATCCCAGAATTATGTTGTTTGAAGACTAAAGCTTGATTATTTGTTGCTTCATAATATCCTTAAGTGTATATCCGTTTGTATATAAATGCGGCAGGTGAAAAGTTACAAAATGTTTTGATGGCAAAATAGATGTCTATGAACATTTTAGCATCATCATTGTAAAAATGGCAGAGAGTGAATTTATCCAAATGATAAAGTTGCAAAAATTACACCATTGTATAAAATTTCAACAAACTACTAGAAAGAACTGATGTAAGTAATGAGCAGTGACAATCAAAAACGACTTTAATAGATCCATTTTGTTGCAATTACCAAAATAAATGATTGCAAACATTATGCAAATGTTTTTTTGTTTAACATGCCTGTTAAATGATAAGAACTAATGGAAATTCCAATAACCAATTCCATAAGCTTATGAAAATTATATGAAACCATGTCAAATTCACATAAAAAGAAAAAATAACTAGTAATAGTCAATGGACATGCCAACGAGGGTGTATCTTTACTCAAGATTACATTGTCTGATGACCAAATGCCATTGTGCTTGAATTAATTGCTTTAATAAAGGAAGGAGAACTTTTTAATTCGCATTCGCAGGTATTTCTTGAGGGTGTGAAATATATCATTGTGGCGGTCCGGCGTAATCGGCCCCTTTCTCTCCTGCGCACGTAGCCGAGTACAGGAGACAGAAACATCCCGGCGCTTCCACATCTGAATATTAATCTATTTTGCTATAAATATTAAAGTAATCTGTACCTTTTAAAATTCTTTTCATATTCAAAGTTCCCCGTGCCATTGATGAGCGCGACCCAGGAGAGAGCAGCCAGACACGGCCTAATACAGAGACTAGTTGATAAGGATTCCTCTCTATTTCTCTCTCTCTCTCCAGTCCAGCGGGATTTCCTGATGCATCCGACGTGTCAGAAATAATTAGGTTTTGTCAGATTTATCATGGTAGCACAAACCTCTCTCCCTGCCAAGGGCCCGAGATCATGTTAAGCCTTGTTTGTGTATGACAGAGTTATTATTCTTGTTAGTAACCCTACTTCCGCCCTCGTTTCAGCATCTCGCTGCTCCTCGCCAAACCACTCCATGTATTTTCACCATTTTTTTACCCTCCTCCCTACATTTATTGACAGTCGGTAAAGATATTCATCCATTTGGAGTTAAAAACATGGATCATGGTGTCCGAGGCAACTGGCAGTCTGAAGTTGATTAATGGTGGAGTCTAGCTGCAGGTTGTCTCCTCACTTGAGAAGTGCCATCACGACCACTGCATATTAACGAAGGCCTGCACTTTCTATTAACAAGATAAAAAAAAAAAAGCTCCACTCTAACCCCACCCACCCAACAAACCCCCCCCCCTCTTTGCTCCAGGGGCGAGAGGATGAGAAATTCTCCATTATTTATAATGGGGCTGCAGCTACTCCTTTTTTCCCTTTTAAATAGCAGGTGCCATCAGTAAACTTCTCAGCGGCGAGCATATTTTACTGTCAACGGTTTCACGTATCCACATGCGCTTCATTAATCAGGGTTTAATTGCTGTTAACGTTTTTTTGTTTGTTTGTTTTTTGGTGACTTTGAAAACACGCACATCTTGTGTTAAGGGTGCCGTGTTGAATGCATGTGTAATCTTTTTTGCAAGCTTGATGAGTTACCGGTACTTTTTTTTTTACACTGTTTTGTGTTTCATTACAGTTTTGGTATTAGATCTTACAGTAGATTTGCTTTTCCTACAGACTACGATGCCTGTAGGTACTTTTATTTGGCCGCTTACTGTGATGCTTGATTCTGATTGGTCAGTAGCTCCATTTTTGCTTTCAATGATATACTGCCAACCACATTTCTGTATAGCTGTACTAGTTTCATGTCTGTTTCTTCTCATTTAACAATATAATTTGAACTTAAATCATATTTGATGTCCATTTATTTAATAAGTAAGAAGTGGGATAATATGGTCATTATGGTAAAATAAACATCTTTTTCTTGTTTTATAAGGTCCTGAAAATCCTGTTTATTTATTTATTTGTTTGTTTGTTGTTGTTATTAAGACTATTATTATTATTATTATTATTATTATTATTATTACACTACCATGCAGAAGTTCAGGGGCAGTAAGATTTTGAAAGAAATTAATACTTTTATTCTGAAGATACGTATTAAACTGATCAAAAGTGACAGCAAAGACTTTTACGTTACAAAAAAAATTCTATTTTATCTAAATGCTGTTCTTTTTAACAAAAATATTGAGAAGCACAACTGTTTTCAGCATTGATAATAAGTAATGTGTCTTGAGCACCAAATCAGCATATCAGAATGATTTCTGAAGGCTGCAGTAATGATGCAAAAAATTCAACTTTGATCACTGGAATAAATAAGTAAAATATTTTAAAAATTTGAAGTTTTCTTTGTTGTAATAATATTTCATATTATTCATATCATCAGTACTGTTTTTTTTATTAAATAAATGAAGTATTAGTGTAATCTTTTGACCAGACCTTCCTCTAAATTTTTGATCATTTTTTTCGCTTGCACAGGCCTCCAATTCACGTCAAGGAGGAGCCACTAAACATGGATGACGAGGACTGTCCGATGTCATTGGTGACCACAGCCAATCACAGTCCTGAGCTGGATGATGACCGGGAGCTTGAGGAGGGCAACCTATCGGAGGATCTGGAATGACTATTTTGCCCCACCCCTCCGCCAGGGCTCTGCCTCTTTCAGGTCCTGCCCCTATACTAATCCACAACCACCGCAAACCCAAAAAGACTGGAAGCAGCAGGCGGGAGTATTTATTTAGCATGCATCTGGAGACTGGCCCGAAGAAAATCTATAGCGCAGATCTTTAGGGACCACAGATGGACAGACATGAGATGTCTGCTGTTTAAAAACATAAAAGGAAGAACAAAAGGACAAGATTTCATTTGAATCAGCTTGGTCACCTCACACAACGAACACGAGGCTCACGGACCGAAAAAAGACAGAAGTGAAACGGGAGCGAGTCCGTTTTGTAGAATGCCAACGGCCACATATACTGCCAAAAAAAGAAATTTTAAGTTTGTGAATATCCAAGCCACAGTAGTCGTCGGTGTTAGATGCAATTGCTGGTTCAATTCAAGTTGTTGCTCTGTTATTTTTTTGCACACAAGTAGTATCAAAAATTAGTGTAACTGCCTGTATGTTGACAAATTTTTTAAAAGGAAAAAAGCAGTTTTTTGTTGTTGTTGTTAATTTGTTTTTGCCCCCCCCCCCCCATCATTGTCGTTTTGTTTTGCCCGTAATGTAGCTTACGTTCATTTTGAGTCATGTTTGCGGCACCACCAACTGTAAATGGCATTTCTTCACATCACATCAGTAACACAACCAATGTATCAAGACTGTTGCAGCCATCAAAAAAAAAAAAAAAAGTTCACAAAGTAGGTCTCGAGTCTCACTAGCTCCGTTTCTGCTGAAAACGTGAAATGTGCTGCGAGTATCACGCTGAGAGGAAAAACACAAAAGAAAAAGATGTTTCTGCATATTCTTCTGGTCTCTTTACCTCCTTGTTCTAAAGCTTTGTCTACCTGCAAAGAGTCACAGGCAACAGCTAGAAACCAAAGCCAACACTATCAACGGCCGATAGCTTAGACAGAAGCCGCCAGCCTCTTTGGTCAGTCTTCTGTGACTTTAACTAGTACAAAGAGAAGATTTTTTTCCACTAACTACCTTCGAATAACCTCTGGGATCGTCTCCTTTAGCCCTGTACAAAGAGAAAATGATTTTAATGTAATTTGATCGACTGACGGAGCGCTCGCTCTGGCTTTGTGATGTCAGTCGACCCCATATAAAACGAGAAGACCTCGATTCAGCGACCATCGCGGAGGTAGAGCGAGAGAGCAGCTATAAATGGATCATCACCAAAACAACCATTTGTGGAAGTGCAGAAAACGTTTTTTGTATTCCTTCTTTTTTTATTATTATTATGATTTGCGTAAGCCATCTTGTTATCGTTTTAACTAGTGAAACGTACTGTTCATTGTGACTGTCCAACGTGTCATGTCTTATATCCGTCAGTTTCTTCAGAGCCGAAACCGAAAATATAGTAACCAAACTTTAAGATATCTAGTGAAGCCAAAAAAGTCATGATTTCAAGTTGATATGAAATGATGTGGCTTGGTTATATTGTAAAAGCAAACAACAGAGCCATGACAGGAAGAGGACGAATCCTTTTCCAGCTGACGTTTGCTTTGCTCCATTGATTCAGACTCATTGTATAATTCATGGCTATATAGACACAGCCCGTGTTGGATCATGGGAAGGTTTGTGGTTAAACCATGTATGGTGTATAAGTAGCAACTGGTTATTTGAGATGAAACGCTTTGATTTGAACGTTGCTGATGTCATCAAGGAAAAGCGGTTGTTGCTTTAAAGTTTGCTTCTGTTTTCAGTCAAACCAAAGTTATACAGACTTCTGCCTCTTCTTATACAGCGGATGGAGATGAAAATAACGCAAAGCTTGTTTCCTTTTCTTCTCTCTCTCTTTCCTTGATTGTTCTCTAATGCAGAAAACCCAATTGAAACGGATAACTGCTTTGTGTTGTAACCGATAATGTCAAAGTTTGTCTCTCTCTCTGTGTGTGTGAAACATACTGTGCAGTTGTTCTCGTTTTGTGCCAAACCGAAGGGTTGGCTGCTAGTTTTAGCACACCAACACACACTCTCTCTCTGTCACACACACTAATAAGACAGCGAAGCTGGATCCAGGAACAAAGCGTATCCCTTATCCTTTGCTAGAGTCAGCAAATTGACTTGAAGATGACATTCATAATAATTTTATGGCACCAAATATAAGGACGCAGCGTCTTTGAATAAGAAGATACAAAAAGGGTTCTCCCACTTATCCAAAAAAGGCTTCTACCTCTTCACAATGCGAAAAAATGGCAGATTGCACGAATCGTTAGAACGCCACTGACATATTTTTCCGCCCGATTCACACAGGATGTCACCAAAAGCACCAGTTTACATTCCCAAAGGCAGATGTGGAAGGTTTGCATTGAACTAGTTTGTCCTCAGAACATTTGTAGAATGAATATGTAAAAATACCTGTAAGGGGATATTGTGTTATTAAAAAAATGCATGTCTAAATTCATTTGGTGGACTGGAAATAAGAATTAATAAACACGTATAATAAAACGTTAGGATGATAATGATGATGTTGATGGACTAAGTGCATAAAGTGTGCATACCTCAGCTATACTGTTTCCGGGAGAAGATGATGATGATGATGATGATGATCGGCAAAAGAAACTCAGCCACAGAATGCATATTTCCTGTAGAGTTTGCATGGGTTTTGTAAAAACATTTTAAAAAAATGTCTAAAATAGTTGCTTGCACATAATACCAGAAGAACCTCCGGATCGGCAATCCCCTCCAATAGATTTTAGGATTGTCTGGGTTTTTTTCTGGGATGATTTTGTCTGTAATTTTGATAATTGTGCATATTATGTAAAAAGATACAAAAAAAAAATGTTGGTGGACCCATGAATTTACCAGACATTTTTTTCTAAGCTAAAAAGATCAGTGTTTTTTTCTCCTGAATTTCATGAATTTTTACTGTTCTCTCATTGCTTGCTAAGAATAGCAAACCTGCTTTTCCTGCATCTGCGTTGCGTAGCTGTAAGGCTTTTCCTAATGTGTGTATTTATTGCTTGTACCTCTGTGCATACGTTCTGAAGCATTACGTCTGGCAGTTGAGTCATGTATCATTTTTAATAACTATCATTCTCTGGGAATATGATCCCCTATGTACTATACAGTAAATTGAGACTGTAGAAAAAAAAATGTTTATGTAATTGGTGAATACCTTTTGGTTGTTTTTGACTTTTCGTTTGGATTCGGTTCCTTCGAATCGAGACAACTTTTTGATACTTTTCATTACCGTGTACTGTGTCCATATGTTACGGATTTCTGCGATAGAGGTCACGATTGAGAACTGTAACGACCGTCATTATTTTCTGTATTCATGGCTTTTCACTGCTGAATAAAATAAAGGACCAAAACTAGGATTTGAAAAGCAACTGTCTACCTCCAACATCAGGGAGTTTTTTTTTTTTTTTTTTTTTTTTTGTACACATATATTTTTTATTCTACAAAGACGCAGTCTGTGGAAATGGGGCTGCATTATGCTTTTATGCAACGTGGAGGAATTCGTCGCAGGAACTCAAAAACAGCTCGGAAAAGAGAGGCGGGAAAAAAACAATAAAACTTTAATAGCCGACTTACACGGCTTTGTTCCGGCTCTCGGCACCTCGAGTGTTGTTTAGACGAGGAGAGAGGAGCCGCCCAGGCAGCCAGAGGTGTGCGTAATGGACGCGGCCCTTGTTCTCTGTCCTCGGCTTTGATCTGAGGAGAGCGTGGCCTGGCGCAACTTACTTGAAAAGGCTATTTTGGATGCAGTTGGGTCCTCTGAGGGGGAAACGGCACATCTTCATGCGTATTTGCTATGATTTTGGCCCCCTGCTGAGCTGCAGCGTGTTTACTTTTAAACGCTGAAAGCAGGGCGTGAGGGAGCGGTTTATTTCCCAGAAATAATGCATGGCGTCTGGGCATCTGCATAGCATGCTAGCCGAGTCGCTAAGTCCTTTGTTAGTGACTTTGTAACCACTCAACGTTTAAACCTACTGATGTCATACTCTCAATGGTCTGTGCATTTTAAGTTAGTGTAGGAGAAAGGACTCTTAACCCTTTAACTGTCACCCTGTCCCGTATACGGGACACCTACATTTACTTCACTATATTACAATTAAATCTAATCTAATTTTGACAAACTATATCGTTGGAAAGGTTTGCCTTTTTCACATTTTAGAAATCATCAGAAATCAACTGAAAACTTAAAATCGCAAAATTCATCCTTTGAAACCCATTTTAAATTCAAACATTGCATTACCATGTAAATGGTACATCAATATCATGTTACAAAATGTTTTCAGTCATGAATTATAAAAATGTAGGTTTGTATCATGCACATTCAAGTCTATCTTCAAAAACATGAGTGACAGTTAATTAAAGCAATAGTTCACACAAAAGAGAAATTTTGCTAAAAATGGCTACAGGCCATCCAAGATGTAGGATTACATGAATTTGTTGCAATCTAGTAACAGATTTGGAGATATTTAGACTACATTACATAACATCACTTGCTCACCAGTGGATTCTCTGCAGGGGTGTTGTCAAAATGAGAGTCTAGACAGCTGATAAAAGCATAACAATAACGCAACTGCTGTCCATCAATTAATGTCTTGTGAAGCGAAAAGCTGCATCCATCATTATTTTAACCAGGCGGGTCCCCAGGAAAATCATGTTCTGGGGGGTAAAATACAAGTTTTATTGGCAGGGTTCAACTGGTTAAATTCACATTTTAGGGGATAAATATGTTATTGGGGTCGCTTAAACCCGCAGACATTAAAAACAACCTGTGTCAACAGTGTTAAAGTAGCCCAATTCGACAGGAAAACCACAGACTTGGCAACACTGGTTTTAACTTTAAACCATCACTTCTGGCAAAAAAAAGTCTATAATCTGTTATAACAATTCCTCCAGTGAAAAAGTCCATCCCTTTATATCAAAACCCACTAACATATTGATATAGAACTGTTTCAGACTGTTGTGAATTACTGTGATGTTTTTATCCACTGTTTGGACTCTCATTCTGACGGCACCCATTCACTGCAGAGAATTCATTGGTGAGCAAGTGATGTAATGCTACCTTTCCCAAATTCTGTTCTGAATTAAAAACACTTGGATTGCCTAAGGGTGAGTAAATTTTCATAAAATTTTCATTTTTGGGTGAACTGTTCCTTTAATATTGAAACAAAACAAAAAAAGTGCTGTATATTTAAGACAAATATGTATGTGGGTGTTAAATGGTCTTATTTCTTATCCTTGTTTTATTCTGATCAAACAAATGAACCCTTTTCCCAAGGAAACGGCACGTTTTACTCCGGGTCAGTGCAGACAGATGTGATTTAACCTCATTTCTGACTTTGAAATTGAAATGCGTTGACCACGAATTTGCAAGAAAATTGTAAAAGGCGCGTAAAATAGTAAAAGCAAACTTGTCAAAGTCATGAGCAGGTGCATGGGCAGGCTGTGATTGAACCCAAGTCCCTGGTGTGACCCAGCTCTCATTTTCATGCATAACAGTTTTATCTCGACTGATGGGCCGCTCCGTCAGTGGCCTTTTACTCTGAAGGGATTCGACTTTACCACAAAGACAGAGCTAACAGGCCCCTGAGAATCCGTCTTTTAGCAGCTCCTCCACTGGTCACTGAGAAGAATTTGGATTGTTTAGGTTTTGCCCAATCAAACGCCCCCCTGCGCCCGGTTTGCTGCAGTTACTCCAGCAGTTTCCGCAGCACTCTACCTCTCAGGACACTATTCTTCCATGCTTTTTATGCACTTGGAAGTGTTTGTGAATTCAAGTGAGGGATGGTATACGACGTGCAACAAGGGCCGCTGTGTACCACACAACATCAGAGCGAGCGCAGACATTAAAGTGTGAGCCACATTACAGACCCCTCTTTCAAAGGCCATGAAATAATAATGACTTGTGGTTAGAGGTATTCGTGAGTCACATTCTGCTGCTTTTCATAAAGTGGAGTTATTTACAGAGCAATGAATAAAAGAATGGGATAGCAGTGCAAGCCTTTTCCACATGAACTGAGAAAGCTGAAATAGGTCAGCATACATTTTGTTCTTTAGGTAGAGGTGTCACATTTACTAATTTCCTAGTCAACTAATAAAAATAGCACGAAAAAAAAATTGAAGTAATGTTAAATTTCTCCAAATCTGTTAAAATGAAGAAATTCTGTACATTTCCATCATGTTTTCATTTTTGGTTAAACTATTCTTTTACATTGGAAAAAAGAAATTGCACTGTACCTTTAAGACAAATATGCACATGGGTGTTAAATGATCTTATTTCATATCCTGTTCTTCACACTACTAAAAAAGAAGAAGGTATTTTAAGAACTGTTCACTGAAATGTTCTTTGGGGAACTAAAAATTGTTCTACTCTGAAAACCTTCTTTTGGAACCTTTATATTTAAGAATGTAAAGCACTTGCAATGGAAGTGGAGTGTTACTTTGAAGTGAGCTCCCAGTTTTGTTAACGCATATTACGTATTATATGCACAAATCATATGTTTATTATAGTAGTACTATTTTTCTAGGCGGATGAACATTCATTGCACATCATACACTCAAAGTTATAGTGTGAACCGACTTAAAATGGTCAAACTAAGTTGATAAATGTGATTTAAACTTAAACAGACATCCTAAGGTAAGTGATTTTATCAAATTAGTGTCATGTTAACAATTTAATGTGGTTCCTGCAGCTATATTTTCACTAGTGTATTTTAACATTCAGTGCATTACTCCATATGTGATTTTATTTGTTTCCATGAACTAAGAGTCCTATTTAAATGATTGGGTAAAATAGTCGACTGCATCTTTAATATGACAGTCTGCATATACAACAGCCTAATTTAGTTGTCTCTTAGCAAAAAGTGTCAAAAATGATGTGCTATAGTGAAAAAAAAATAATATATACATATATATCAAAATTAGGTTTAGAGATTCAGAGGCCAAAAGCGTCCCTCTCCGCTCAGCCCTGACATTGTGTTCCTGCTCTCCAGTGGGGACTCGCCTGCGGCTGCAGAATCGCCTGCTAAATAGTCCGAGGCAATGGCAACGCTAATTGAGATCATCATTATTATAATTGCAGCTCCTAAAAAAGTGTGTCTTAAATAATTTGCATTGCTCTCGAGTTGATATTGGAACACACTGCAGAAAATAATTGCATGGCTGCAAGGCACGTTTGGGTTGGACGGCTCCCTCTCTGTCTATCTGTCTCTCCTCCTCAGGGTTGCTGGTGTTCACCCCGTCTCCTGCTCTCAGCTGACGATGGCCCCATTACTGATTTGCTTTTCTGCATCGCCACAAAACCCCTGACACATTATATCACAGATCACTGAGCCACTTAAAGATGCGGACCACCATTTGGATTCATATGCGAGAATTATTGTGCATGCTAAAAATAAATGGGAGAAAATTGTTTGCATGATGGGCGTTCGCGTAATGATGAAATGTAATTTCACGTAGGGGTTAACAACAAGCATTGATGAAATTAAGAGACATGTCTCATAAAAAAGAAAGCAGAGTTTATTTATATTGCACGAAAACCCACAAAGATAATTAAAAGTGAGGAGAACTGGTATTATTTTTACACAAAAGCTTCCAAGTAAAGAAAACAAATTAAATAATGAAAGTCATAAACACTTGCTGACACTGCTCAGACACATAATTATAATCATATACTGGTCAGAAGTTTTTGCACAGTTGTCTTGAATCATGTTCTTTAAATAACACTAATAATAATAATATTACATTTTTATGGTCCAAGGGGGATTTCAGACGCTCAGAAATCAGATTAAGCGTCTAATCAAATACATGAAGATCTATTAAACATACAGGCCACATATGAGATTTGATATTTAAAAGAGTCCTGAGTAATATCGCTCACGGACCATCGCTATCAATTTCAGGGCGACCTCAGGAAACAGACCACGACCTAATTGCCAAATCATCAGAATTTATTAAAGAATGATTTCAATTACGTGCCACCAGTATAGAGTACCGACGCACCGAATTAAAAGTAAATTAGGACACTCGATTGTATCCCTCTCTTAAGTCCCTGTATATTATTATTATTTTTTCCCGCTTCAACCAGAACTTCTGAAGATGAACTTTCTGCTCGGCCTCGGTCTTGGGTGGAGGATAAAAAACAGTCTGGCGTTAGTGAGGAATAGTGGGTTAAATCACTTACTGAAGATTTTTAATGACATTTCAGTGTTCCGCGCGTAATTACTCTTCATCTGAGATATCCCATAATGATGTTGGACAGTCTTGGTTCAGGCTCGCTGGCTCGCTTCATTAGCGTGTCATTCCTATTTCACATCAGAAGATTTAATTGTAATGCTGAATATGCACAGCTCGCCGCGCCGGCCTAATCAAAGTGGATCCATTTGTATTATTAATATCGGACTGCTTGCTATTTTTTATAAATAAAAGAATACAGATGCATAAATCAGCTGTCATTTATTAGCATGACGCTGGCAGCCGCGCTCCTCGCCCGTGCATTCATCAAGATTGAGAAAAGAGGGATAAAAAAGAGAAGAAAATCCTGCATTAAATATACATACTAATTCTTGCATGAAGTAATCAGATTAAAGAGCAGGTGACAGTGGGCACTCGCATTCAAATGATTGGCAATAATGAGGCACGGAAAGGTGCGGCGAGAGAGAAAGAGAGGGTGAAAAAGATATGAGAGGATGGATTAAAGCTTCATGTTCAATGGAGAAGCCTTCCTCTCTCTCTCTCTCTCTCTCTCCCTCTCTCTCTCTCTCTCTCTCTCTCTCTCTCTCTCTCTCTCTCTTTCAATGCTTCTGCTGACCAGTGTTTAAAATGCAGCTGTGTGTTTGGATGTGTCTCTAATCCAGCCGGATGAAGCCTCTCTCGCGCGCTGCTCTGGATAGCTGGCATTCACACGCCATGACTGGAGGATTTAAATGGCACGACTCCTTAGAGATTAAAGCAAATATCTATTCTCCAGTAAAATTAACTCGCTTTTTGGGGTCTGAATACATACACTGGCTTTGGCTGTGCCCTAGAACATCACATTAATACGATTTCAAATCTACATCTTATTAAATTATACATGCAGAAATCTTTCAATTAAAAAACACTATCAGAGCACAATTAAGCACATGATTTTGGAGCTGAATCGTTTTATCAGGTGTAGTTTTCATATATATTTGGCTATTTAAATGTGTAAATATTTAACGGATATTAAATATGCAAATATTAGAAAGTCCTTAAAGATGCTTTAATGGAATTTACAGTGACCTCTGGTCAAGGCCCTGTTTTATGGACCATTAACATGGACCAATAGTCACAGCAATGCAGTGTTTGAGGCCAGTTCTCATCTGATGTGATGAAGACCTAACACTAAACAGAAAAAAATAGTAATACATTAAATAGAAATTCAAAATCAAATTGCTAAAATAATAATAATAATAATATGTCTGTGTTTCAAAATGTACAAAATGTTTGATAAGATTTAATCGCCTTAAATGTGTCTATACATAATCTGAATGCATGCATTTTTCTTGCAGGTGTGTGAGAGAAAAAGAGTGTGTTAACAGCAGCTATAGGTGTCATCACCAGATTTAGCTTAACATATTTTAAGTATACTTTAGAGAAAATATTGTCCTCTTAAAACCACTAAATATGTCAGAAGCTCTCTTTAAGAACATCCAGGGCTGCTTTTCACGTTTAACTACTGAGAGTGAAATTACAAACTCTTGAATCTTTTTTTTTTCTTTCTCAACTAAAAAAAAAAATATTGTCCATGATCAGATAATATGTATTATTTTATTATATTTATATTGTGAATATGCTTTTTAACAAATTATCCCTGTAGAAATACAATTTTATTTAATACAAATGTATTTTGATATATTTACTTTTGATATATTTGCCATTTATTTAGTATGTAAATGTAATGAATAGCAGGAATTCTATTTTTATGGGTGTTAAGTTCTTATTTTGTATAGTTATTTGTATATTTTTATATTACAGCCTTGTTTAGTAGCTATTAGCTTTAAATGAAAGCTGAAGTCTTTAATATGTGCTCATTTAGATAGTTAGGTTAGTGTAGCCTATATATGAGTGTGCGTGTATTTTCAAAAGCCTCACATCTTTTCTTTGGGATGCTGAACCTACATTGAGGAAAAGTGGTGTCCGTGTATGTGCTGATCAAAGATGCTGTAGTTTCATGTGAAGAGCTCTGCTGTCTCTCTCTTCCTCTCTTTCTCTCTCTCTGTACCTGGTCAGTGAGCATCAGCATCATTTTTCTCCAGTGCATGTAGTCCACTGCTTGATGATATTCACACTAATCTGCTTTTTTTCACCCAACATGCTTTTGATCTCTTATTTGCATGTAACTGCCTGTAGGGCAAGAAAATTATTTGGATGAGATTTTTTTCCTCAGTAGCATCCTCTTAGTATACCAGAGGCATATGGGTCACACACTATCCGCTGTAGAGCCCTTTAATAACTCCTGCTTCAGTTTAGCCCCGGATTTAAACAACAAACTCCTGAACAAAAGCAGGCTTGATTTCAAGTTGCCCCTTCACCTGATGTTAAACCTGTAGTAAGTTTTACAAGCTCTTCATACTGTCTGACATACCAACAGAATGCCAGAATGTATAGAGAACTTGGGACTCAAACTGGCCACTCAACAACTTAATTTTACAGTATATGGCTGATGATTTAATTTGTTTTTGCTAAGACATGCATCACTATTATTATTGTTGATACTGAGGCTTAGTGATTTGAACAAATTCCTAAAACCCGAACAAGCCAACTAGCAATGCTATAGCAAGTGCCCAGAATACCCTAGCATCTGCTTCAACTTTCATCTTTTTTTTTTTTAAATTAGTTCTCTGGAAATAGAACCCATAACCTTGGGGTTGCTAGTTGTTCATACTCATCTGTTTCTCATATTAACTTTTTTACATTTATGCATTTAGCAGGCACGTTTATTCAAAGCAAATTATTGCTTTTAACGTTTATAGTTTATTAGTTCTCATGTTCTCTGGGAATCGAGCCCATAACTTGGTTGCTAGTTGTTTTTAAAGAGAATTTCGTTATGCTCATCTGTTTCTCCTCTCATCTTTTTAAAATTTACTAGGAGCTTTTATTCAAAGCAAATGATTGCATTTGCAAAGTTTATTAGTTCATGTATTCCTTGGGAATCTAACCCAGTTGCTAGTTATTAGTTAAAAAAAACCTTGCTATGTGTACTACATTAAGCTAACTGAGACTTGTTATAGCACTTGCGTATCATTGCTCTTTTTTTTTGATTGCTTCTATTTTCCTAATTTGTAAGTCGCTTTGGATAAAAGTGTCTGCTAAACGACTAAATATATATGTGAATGTAAATGTAGTTGTGTTTAAAGAGAATTCCTTTATTCTCATCTGTGTCTCCTCTCATCTTTTTACATTTAGTAAGCACTTTTATTCAATGCAAATGATAGCATTTACAGTTTATTAGTTCACATGCTCTCTGGGAATTGAAAACATAACCTTGGTTGCTAGTTATGTTTAAAGAGAATTCTGTTATGCTCATCTGTTGTTTCCTTATCTTTTCTACATTTATGCATTTAGTAGACACTTTTATCCAAAGGAAATTATTGCGTTTAAAGTTTAGAGTTTATTAGTGCACGCATTCCCTGGGAATCGAACCCATAACCTTGGGGTTATTAGTTGTGTTTAAAGAGTATTTCTTTTTGTTCATCTGTTTCTCCTCTCATTCTCATGTAAATAATTTTTTACATATATGCATTTAGCAAATGCCGATTGGTTTGAGAAAGCAATTCTAGACCAGCTGATGAGGTTCTGTTAAAAAAAAGGAAACTTTTGCAGAAAAGCAGCTAATCGTCCCATATAGACACACTTTCAGCACCTTGAGTTTTTAGTCCGCCGCTGCATCTGTTCCATAGAAGTGTGGGTCCTGACTTCCCATGCATTTGATGTTTTTAAACAATTTATTTTTGTTATCATATCAAAGAGGAGGCGTGCAGTTATCAAAAGCATGCGAGGAACACGCAGCCTGTGGGCGCTTTCCCAGCATCACATTCCTTATTCTATTTTATCTTTCTTGGTTTTGACTAATGTCAGTAACAGCTACCGTTAATAAACTGCTTGTTAGGATTTAGCTGTTGCCTCCGAGCAGCAGCTTTGATTCATTGTCAGCTTATTTGGCAGTGTTTCCTGATTACCTCTCGCCCCTACTGCATGTTTATTGATTGGAAGTTAATAAAAAGCTCTGCCACTTGGGCGACTTCATTTAAAAGCGACGTCTACCTTTGATGTGCGGGGCAACAGGGCACAATAAACTATCTTACGCTGAAATGTCAGCACAAAGCAGATGCTCTTTCGTGTAGTTGCTGTTTGTTACACTGCATTTTCAGTAAACTTGATGTGATTTGTACAGCTTTGAAACTGAGATTGTGTTCTCCACCTCTCAATTCTTCTCTGTTTACTGGATCAGAATGCTTGGGTTAGCATGTATGCCTTTGTGTTTCCCTGTCGTGCCTGTGTCAAATCCCAAAAACATCTTTAAAAATTCAGTCAACAGCATCTGGCAATCGCAACCTCTTGTTTGCTATTCATGTATGCTGGTATACATTGTATCATGGCATGTCTTGCTGTGGGTCGTGGATCTGCAACATGGCCCCTCCATCAAATTTTGATGTATTCATTTAGGGTGGTGAGTGAGAGTGTTTGTTTATAGATGAGATGTTTGCTTGGCGGACATTCTCAAGCCGTTCTATCGGCATTCTGATGAGTCTTATCTGGGATGGGAGCTGGTTGACATGCCACTCGTGGGTTTGAGATCAGCGTCTCAGGAAGTTTCATGTCACATCCTCCCCCGCGGACTGCCCTGCTGGATGACGGAGAGTAGATGTGCACATGTTGACAATGAATGTCTTGCTGTATTTACATGTTTTCTTAGTGTCAGTTTTCCAGGGTGAGGCTGAATTCCTTTTTGCTCACCTATTCCTCCTCTTATTCCTACTTCACTATTTTTATTTTTATTTTTTACATTCATGCATTTAGCAGACACATTAATCCACAGAAACATTCATTTATTTATTGCATACAATTCATGCATTCTTTGGCAATCAAACCCGTAACCTTGTGGTTGCTAGTTGTATTTTAATAATAAATACTTTATGCTCATCTATTTCTCCTCTCTTCTTTTTAACATTTATGCATTTAGTATCCACTTTTATCCAAATTAAATGATCACATTTAAAGTAAACATTTAATCAATTCATGCATTCCCTGGGAATCAAACCTACAACATCAGTGTTGCTAGTTGTGTTTAAATAGATTCCTTTATGCTCATCTGTTTCTCCTCTCATTCTCACCTCATTATTATTAGTAGTAGTATTTTCAAAGCAACTTATATTGCATTCATGTTTGCAGTATATACTTTTTATCAGTTCTTGTATTCCGTGGGAATCGAACCCAAAACCTAGGACCCTGAACCTTAAGAATGAGAGGTTATTAGTTGTGCTTAAAGATAATTCCTTTATGCTCGTCTGTTTCTCCTCTCATTCTCGCCTCACTTTTCTTTTATTTACTGTATGAACTAAGCAGGTGCTTTTATCCAATGCGACTTATACTGCATTTAAAGTACTGTATTAATTATATGAGTTCACACATTCCCTGGGAATCAAACCCATAACCTTGGGGTTGTTATGTATATTCAAAGAGATTTCCTTTATGCAAATCTGTTTCTCCTCTATTCTCACCTATTCTTTTTACATTCATGCTTTAAAAGACACTTTTATCCAAAGCAACCTGTATTGCATTAAAAAGTATACATTAGTTCACACACATTCCCTGAGAATCGAACCAATAACCTTGACGTTGCTAGCACCATGCTTTATTGTTTGAGCTTCAGGACTGCATTGCTCTTCTCGTCACTTTTCATCTAATTTACCATCCTTCCCTTTTTCCTTTTCTCCCTATCCTTTCATCTTTTTCCCCATAACTACTCATTATAAAATGCCCAATGGCAGTGCAGCTTACACTCAAACTCTGTAATGTGTAAATACAGATGAGCAAAAGTTCATTTACACAGTGCATAGCTAGTGTATGAATCAGACAGCTACACACACACACACACACACACACAAATCTGCATGCATACATACACACATATCCCTTTACCACTTTCGCGGTCGTCTCACTTTTTTTGCTGCCTTTCTCTCTTGGATGAGGCCCAAGAAGCCATGGTGTCGAAATACATTATGAACATCAAAATATTTCTGTTTACAACATCACAGTCATGTCAATTAAATCTGATAAACTATTTAAACATTTATCTTCCATCAGCCGGGGGAATTTTTAATCAAGCTCAGTATTTATTTTAAATTAGCACTGTCAAGTGTGCATTTGTGTTAAATCCCTCGTACCATTAAAGATTTATCAGCTCAAATCTGTTTGGTTTTATTTTACTGTTAATTGGCTAAGTGGAGTACGGCAGCAATGTGCTAGCAACAAGTAACGATGAAAGGATTGGATGAATCATGGTCACATGACAGGCTGAGATAGCAAGGTCACGCACTAACAAGAAAATGTTCTTACTAAGCTGTCCTTAAAGGAGAAGTTCACTTAAAAATGAAATAATTTACTTCTGTATGACTTTCTTCAGTGGAATTGTGAGAATGCTCTTTACATACAATGAAAGCGTATAGTGACCAGGGCCATTCAATCTCCAAAAATGTAAAAAAAAAAAAAAAAAAAAAAAGTTTCCAAAAAAGAAGTCCAATACATTTTTTATTTATGGAAAAATTATTGACATTTAATCAGAATATTAATTTAACATTAATTTAGTATGTTTTTCAAAACAATTAGCATTTTTTGCAATAATAATGTGCACTGATAAATCATGTACTAACAAAATAGCTAAAAATAGGTCATTGTTTGTTGTCTAGACATTAAATCTCCAGGATATTGCGCATCAAGCGGTTGAGTCTGAGACAGGAAGGGTGACACATTTACTCTCGCTCTTCAAAACAGCGACACACAGGCCAGCAGCGCTAAACTAAAGGCCTTATGGGAAACTTGGGTGGCCTCTTGTCTCATGACTGAAGGGTTGTAATATTAATCGCATGTGATAAGAGTTTCTGAGGGCTTCTCTGAGGTTGCAAGGGAGCCGATCAGAGTGGCTGTGTATCTCTCCGCTACACACACATACACACTTTGCCCTTCAACCACTGCGGTAACCACATCCAGGTGTTCGCCCCGAGCCATGCTCACGTCTTCAGGCTTGAAGACACTGATGTAATCGCTCTGTCTTGTGAACCGCAAAAACAGAACAAGGAGAAGAGTGGTTTAAGTCAGATTCCAGCATGAGGATGATAAAAGTGTAAAAACACACCAACAGCTTCTTGCTTTTTGTGTGTGTGAATGTGTACATGTCTGACTGAGATTCTGCAAATATGTCATTTCACTCCCAGGAGAAATAGCTATACAATGGCAGCAATGCATTTTTGGGGATGCGAGGGCAATATCAATGAATGTATTCATGATATTTATATATTTAAATATATTTATAAGCCAGTAACCCATATGGGGTGGTGATTCCTGCTCTGCTAATGATATGCAAATGGGGTGTAATATCGAATGTTTTGTTCTCTCTCAAGTTTATTCTGGTGTGTTTTGCGTGGAGGTGAGTAACACCACAGACCTGCAGGCAAGAGGGCATGGTTTTTTATTCATGACGCTACAGTGGATTTCAGGAATTTTAGAACAGACAAACCAGGTGCAATCACATAGTCCTGAATTTCTTATTAACACTAAAGTACAGGCTTATGTAGAGCTGTTGGACCATATGTTCTTTATTTATGGACTGATGGGCGGGATTTTGTATGGTGTCATCATGTAGGCTAGTAAATAAAGTCATGATTATGTTATTAGTTTGTGTTTTATTTGTTGTTGGCCGGACATCAATACAAGAAATCAATGAACATACATGCTGGTCTCATAAGCCCAGTGCTTCGTGTCTGCAGCAGGGTGGCCTGACTTTTAGAGAAACTGAGAAAATGGGTCAGATTCTTGGCTGCCGTTGCCATCTGTGGAGTGTGCTTTGCCAAATTTACATTCTGCTGTCACCATGACCAGGAGATAAATACCAGATAGCGCACACACACACACAATCCAATATCATCTCAACAGCTGTTTGGTCATGGGTAGTGTCTGTTTAGTGGTACAGGATCTATTCCTGGGAGCCATTTGTGGTCTTAGATAAAATTTCACTAGTTTCTCAAAGTCTAACAGAAGAACCACTTTAAATTGACTGGCAGTATTTGCTTTTTCACAATTAAACTGTAATTCAATCCATTTCACTGTTTATTTGATAACATACCCACATCTCTCAAACTGGCCAAATGTGCGTTACATTAGCTGCATTTTTGTTGATTCGTCTGCTTGATAGGTAATTTATCATTTACCATGGCAAATCCTAATCCTCTTTCCTAATGCTGACATTTGGAGAATTCATGATTTACATAATTAGACAACTTTGATCTGTGATTTGCGGAATCCTCGTTTTAACATGCATCTCTCGTGCCATGCCATGATGCGGCTTGTCCCTGGCTTAGACATGACATTTAGAAGGACATGTTTAACTGTACGCTGCCAAAAAGTTCAGAAATATATTTAAGACACATACAGTCGGATGTTTCAAATGTTTATTTGAAGAGAAAGCACTCTCACTTATACAAAAACAGAACAAAGAATTATTAGATGACATCTCACATTAATAAACGTGTATAAAACACCCAAAATAATAAATTCAGTTAAAAGAATTTGGGCATGTATCTATAAATATTGTATTAACATGTTCATTTTCTATTTTTATGTATATTATATGCAGATACAAATGTGACTTGGATAGATAGATAGATAGATAGATAGATAGATAGATAGATAGATAGATAGATAGATAGATAGATAGATAGATAGATAGATACATAGATAGATAGATAGATAGATAGATAGATAGATAGACAGACAGACAGACAGACAGACAGACAGACAGACAGACAGACAGATAGACAGATAGATAGATAGATAGATAGATAGATAGATAGATAGATAGATAGATAGATAGATAGATAGATAGATAGATAGATAGATAGATAGATGAGTTTGTTAAATAGCCAATACGATGTGTTTTAAATAGTTTAATAACAACAAACCACATGGACACTGTCACTCTGACAAATGTTGGGCCCAACATGCTGTGTTTACCATAGTGTAAATACACTTTAGACTTCTTCACACTTCTAGTAGGCAGCTACACAAATCAACTGCGCCAGGCCTGACCATGAGAATACAGACTATTAGAAATGATCAGGTGTTCACCTTTGTCTGGGCCGGATTTGAATTATTGTCAGTGCAGCACGCTGCGTTTGCCTCATCAACTGGATAAATATTTGACTCCTGTTCTATAAATTGGAACGGGGGCTCAATTTAAAAGCACGGCCTTGCCAAGCCGGGCTTCATGCATCTGGTGATGCTGTGTGGATTCTCTCTCTGCAGGTGATCGAGGCCGCCACCGCATGAGGTAAATTAAAACTCAGATTTTTTTAAAAAGAATTGAATATTCCTGCACTTTCTTATTTTCAATATTTAATTACAACCTATGCCAGAGCCTAATCTTGGACTTAGAGAGAGCATTAAATTAATCAGAGTGGGTGGAAATGCTAGTGTTCTCTCCCGTATTTCAATAATGCACGGAGGCTTCTCGCAGGAGTGTGTGTGTGTGTGTGTGTGTGTCCAGACTGATCCATGGGTACCCGGGGGTGGGTTAACAGGACTCAGGGGTATGTATGCTCAGCGTGAGGGGGCTTACTGCAGGGCAGTGTGAATATGGGACGTCACGTATGCCTGGAAAAAAATGCCACCCACCCCCTGCCTGAGCGTGACCCTTGTTACCTACTAATGTTTATTTTAAATCCACATCTGTGAGTCACAATAAACAACTGAGATTAGAATGACAATATTATCAGATCAATAAACAAGTTCCTTAGAGATTATGATAATAATGTACAGCGATATTAGTGTGAATCAGAGCACATTTGAGGCATTAGCATTAGCATTTCCATGGCTCAAATAGTAGCATATCACATTAGCAATGGTAAAGTCATGGGTCTGATTCTCAGGGAATCCACAAACTGATAGGAAACGTAAGGATTTCTGCTAAATGAGGCCAGAAACATGCTCTAAGCAATTATGTTAAATGTTTCTAGCTACACAAGTTTGAATTCATATGTGGGTAAAATTTGTCATATTGCACTTTAAATGCAACTTGTTATGTCAGTTGGTGGCTGTGTTTATATGTGAGTCATTTGAATCAATCCATTGAAAAAAGTAATCTTTTATGAGGAACACATTGAATGAGTTACTCAATCAATTCATTCAAAACATGATTAATTCATAAATGAAACACCACATATTGTGTGTTGCAAGTTTTTTTGTTTTGTTTATTGAGCTGCAAGATGTAACTGCTTGTGGCTTTGTTTGGAAATATTTTTGTTGGTAGAGGTAACAAAAGTATAAGGTGAATGCAAAGAAAGTGGAATGAAAAACAAAGGATGGTCTACTAGAATTTTTTTTTTTTTTTTAAGTTAAACTTATTTTAGGCACCAATTGTTTTTTAGAACGCAGTGTCATGCTTGAGAAGGTGTATTTTTATTTTTATTTTTTTTGAAGTAGGGGTCCTGTAGCTCAAGCAATAGCACATTATACTATTAACACCAACGTTATGGGTTCGATTCCCAGGGAATGCATGAACTTGCACAAATGAATGACTTCCATGCAAAAAAAGCATGCTTTGGAAAAACGTATCTGGCAAATGTAAAATGTGATAATGTGTACTGATAAATCTGGAAAGGTATGACCAGAAATATGCAATAAGAATGTTAATAGTATGGTTTTTGATATCTTGTTGACTTTTCAGAAAGCAGTCTTCTCCGCTCCATGTTCTTTTCCAAGATCTTTCTTTCAATATACATGAACACCCACATCCTTAAAAGCAAATCTGGGGTATTGCGACAGACTGGATAATTTGACATATATTTTAGGTTGTTAGTGAAATGTCAACCAGGTCAGATTGGCTTCATATGGCTCAGTACTTTGATCACAAGTGCTTTTGCAGCTGTTCATTTGTAAGTCAGGGCGACTGCACGCTCCAGCCTGCACTTCACAGCAGACACTGGGCAATGGCCTTTTACTTTAAAGTATGTTATTAGTTACAGTATCTAACAACTCGCAGACATACAGCAAACAAAATTCCTTTTATTTGAGAGATACATATTTATGAACTTAAAACATGCCGGTGCAGACATTTGCTACTGATTATACCTGCATATTTTAGTGGTTGAACAGTTCCTTCCAGATGTGCATTTAGCATATACAAGCCACCCCACCGCCTCTGACTCTCTCTCTCACCATGCAATAAATTATGTTTGTTTTTGGTTCTATCAAAGCAATTACACAATTACAGGCCTGTTGTTTTAATGAGTTTATTTATCCATGCCACCTCAGCGCTGCCCTGATAATGTCCCTTGATGTCCCTACTGTTAAAATGGACAACAAGTGCCGTTAGCATGTTGATCGGAGAATGACCTAAAGAGTACGAATATGAAAATCATCCAGGTCATCAGGGTTCGTCCAGATTTCACGGTCCGCTTGAGAAGTAGGGGGGCTTTCTGTTGGCTTCAAAGCGGGACTTATTAAATTCTTTTCATTCAGCTGAGACTTCTGCGAGGTTTCTTTGAAGATTTGATCAGTTACTGATGTGCATTGTGCCTGCGCCTTGGTTCAAAGTGACACCTTTCTTTTGCTGGCCATTAAAGTCGAGATGGGAAAAGAATTGGTAAGTCTCGCATTTTTATTCCAATCACAGAGCCCAAGAATAAGCTCATTAGTGCTAATTACAGGTTTCCTATTCCACCACATTTCCTTCTACCCATTTGGTGTGAAATTTTAATTCCATAACAAAAACCAAATGGTAAGAATGCAGAGAGTCGAGTCGCAGCGCTCCGCAAGGGGCCTCCTGCGCCTTTTTGTTAGCTACAGGTAACCCTCGCTGCCTGCCTGCCTGCTTGGAGCAATTTGTTCTCCTTGATGAATAACAGGTATAATTGAGTGGCACAGTTTTCTCAGGAAAGCCAATCTAGAAGTTGAGGAAATTGCCAACTTCAAAGTGGGTTCCTTACATCAAGCTCACACAAAACACCGCAGCTACTTCTGTAGGCGGATCTCTGAGCATGTGCATATCACTTCTTGTACTCGTAGGATCTTTGCGTTTTCTGTTATTCATATGATAATTACTCAGCAGTGCGAGAGTCCCTCAAAGAACAATTTTAAGTGGCTATTGGGTCAGTGTAGATTCCAAAAAAAAATGCTCACATTTTTTAATTCTGGTTTGTTTTTTCTTTGCCCATTGTTCCTGTGTTGCCATGTATGCATCCACTCTTGCTGCTTTAGCTCAAATATTTACTAAATCACGGTAGGTGGCTTTTTGTCAGCGATGTTGTTGAGGTGACAGACGGTTTTCCTGCATGCATGCACTGTGAACCCCAGCGTTCGGAGGGACTCCGTCGAGTGGGATTACCCAGGGTGATTTGGCAGCGTTTCAGCAATCAGGCATGCTGCCACACAAACAGATGAAGTCAATAGAGACGTTTCCCCTTTGCTCTGAAATGTGACTCTGACAGATGCTTTGCTGACACAACATGACGGCTTGACGCACTCTCTGTGACTTCAGTTCCTTATTCGGGCTCAGAAGTGCATGATTTAACACAAGATAAATATTTGTGTGGCAGTGTCACTGCGGAATACACAGGATATCATAGAACTGCTGTCTCGTGTGAACAAAAACACTATGAAATATTGAAAATGGGAATGTATGATTTTGGCTTTTAGGAAAGGCATCTGTACACAGCCAAGTTAAGGCTGCAATGCGCATGCTCAACCCTTCTTAGACCCTATCAAAGTATATAGCTGTAATTGTTGTGTAAATGCATTTATGCCACCTCTACTACCACACACTAAGATTCCACTGTCACTTTTACAATGAAAATTTGAAACTAGAGTCTTTTTCCAACTTATTAAAGCAACAATGGACCCAAAAAAATTTTATTTCTGTCATTATTTACTCACACTCATGTCAGCAACATGCTCTTTTCAATACATAAAAGTAGTACATCACTTTGATTTGGGGAAGAATGTAAGGGAATAATAATTAGATTTTCATCTGTTTCTCACACAACGCATTCATTTTCTGGTGAACCATCCCTTAAATAGGCTACTTGTAACTTTTAAAGTGATAACTGCAAGGCAAGTCAGCTAAGCCCTGCTGATGCTGAGTTGTACCTTTGGTGCTGGGTCCCAAAGAGCATCAGTATCTGAGTAATTATTGTCTATGGGGCACAGAGGCCGAAAGTTATTACCAATCAGTGGGGTAATAGATTCAACACTTATAAATGGAGAATACAGCATTTCTCTGCAGCGAGGAGGGTCTCTGCAAGATGGATTAGGTGGGGTTTGTGAGTTCAACATTGACACAGATTCATCGTAAATCATTATGCCACAGACCTGGAGTGATTTCCGTATTAGGAGCAGAAAATGGAGTTCACCCAGTCAATGAGGAGGGCATATTTCACATCAATCACTTCCATGCTCATACGCTTTATCCACCAGCAAGGCCATCACGAGAATGGACTGAATCAGGTGAGGGCTCTTTGTGTAGGCTATGTATTCGTGCATATTTCAGACAGCTGAGAATTGAGAGGTTTTAAAGACACCGAGTAAGCACTGATGTAATCGCAATAGAAATCTGTTGTTCTCACCATTATGGAACTTCTTACTCTTAACTCCTGTTTATCTGCCTTGCTTAGCCACCACCAGCATAGACAGACAGATAGATAGATAGATAGATAGATAGATAGATAGATAGATAGATAGATAGATAGATAGATAGATAGATAGATAGATAGATAGATAGATAGATAGATAGGCCTAACTTTAATAGAAAAATAAAAATGTTCACATGAAATCAAGAAGTCAGAACAATTATTTTGTGTTTATTTAAAAAAAAATTGAGCCTTCAAACTCAAAAGTTGCTCAGTCAATGAGGCATGTTAAAAAAACTTACATTAAACATGTATTTATTAATTAAATAAATATACAAACAAATGTCAGAAAACTGTCAAGGCTATGAACATTTTTTTAATAGCATACTGTTTTTTTAATAGTATATTTTATAGGGTTATTAAAGAGACAGTGCTAATGTTTATATTTATATTAATAAGTAGCCTAATTTGATTGTTTGTTTATTTTTTAATTTGCAATTGTCAAGGCTGGAAACATTTTTAATAGAAAAGTAAAAATGTTCTCATGAAATCAAAAATCCTGGATTATCATTTATAAATAGTCTACTTCAACAACCTGTAGATGCATCTGGTTCACAAGTAACGTTATGCTGCATTTAGTCAGGTATGGTGGGAACAACTGAAGTCAGAATTTGAAGTACTCCTTCAGGTCGCTAGGTAAACAAACATGCGTGTCTGTAAGACAGACGTAGTCATTTAACAAACAGTCTCAGTTCACGAACAATTCACAGTCTCAGCTTGAACATCTGAATGCAGCTGGTTGTGATCATCGGAATCCGGATGTGATGAAAATGTTTGAGCTCAAAGTTTCTCCAGCAGCAGCAGCTCGAGCGCGCGGGAGTCTCGCGCACAAACTCATCATTCAGCGTCTGCTTGACAGGGATTTTTGTTCTGTTTTTGGAAGCAATCAGATAGTTTTCACAGAATTTGAATCCTAAACAGACTAGTAAAGAAACCTTTTCTAACAGGACTTCGTTTTGCCTGAAGAAAGGATGCGAATAATGGCGTTTGGGAGTTTACATGTTTGAAAGGTAACGTTAACCAGCAGACTTCGAAATAATTTGCTACACGTTTGGCAAACACAAAATATTGACTTAAGAAGTTGCTAGGGTGCTTAGGAGTGTGTTTGAGGCATTTTGAGTTTCGTTTGTGGAGACGAAAACCTAAGCGAAACTTTCCACTAACTTTAACGACATTTCGCCGTATGACGTCACTCACCCCTTAAGAAAGATTTTGGATTTGAGTTTGTTTACTGTAACGCAGAGAATCGGTTTCGCAGTGAATCATAATTTGTTGTTTTTCTCACAGGTTTGGGGGCTGATTGCGTGGGGGATTGTTGTTTTTTGCGTGTGTTTAGTATCTAAACATCTGGCTCATGTCCTCGGAGACTATTTTAACGTTACCTCTGGAGGGGCCTGAAGGGGCAAAAAAGCAGCTACAAGAGGAGACAAACCCACTTCTGTCCAAATCAACAGGTGAGAGACGGGATTTTTCCATTTTTGTGATTCTGATTCATATGTATATAATGGAAGTGCGGATTGTTTTATTGTATTGAATGTATGTTTTGAAACATGAATGATGAATTGTATGTTTGTATTGGGGCTGTGACGATTAATGATGGATGCATATTTGTAAACTGTGACGTTACTTCATAATGCTAGTAATATGCTAGTAATATGGAGTTTTTGCATAATAAAGAACTAATAAAAGCCTTTTATGTAATGTTATGACAGTCTCCAAACAATTGTTAATATGGCTTTAGTGTGATAATTAACGTTACAGGTATTTACACACAGTTAGTCAATTTATTACACTTACAACTGGGAAATCATCAGCAAAAGTCAAACAATGGTTTTGAATTTATAGCAAATGTGTGTTTAATAGTACAAAGCATGATTAGAGCAGTTTTTTTTTTTTATTTATCCTTTTTTATTTTTCAAAGTTTTTTATGTTTTAGAAATATAAAATATAAAAGAGCATTATCACACTGCCCACTGTAATGACATCAGACAAATTAAAACATTTGCTTCTTGACACGTAATTGCTAATTATTGCATTTGTTTTATCTCCTGATTTTTTTTTTAAAGATAATTGATCATAAAATCAGTTATTTGTCTCACTTTTCCTGGTGTCCCATTCTTGATGAACCCACTTGCAGTAACTGACTTGAATAAATAGCAAGTAGCAAACAGATTCCCCAATATGTATGTTGCGCCAGTAGACATGATAATGTTTTCATTATTTTCCAATAAAGATTGAAGGAGCGCCTTGGTAACTATTAGCAGGAACCACTGCCAATTATAGCTTTTAATTAACTTCCTAGTTGCTTGGGAGATTATCACATGTAAAATAAGCTTGGCCCCCCTCTTCTTTTTATTTTTTTTTCTTAGGCACTGAACCGTTAACCATCCTATTTATACCAAGCATCATTATAGCACTGTCAAAAAATGGCAAAGTAGGACAAAGTAAGCAATCACAGGCTCCGGTGACAAATGGATTTTTGTAGGGCCTTCAAAGTCTCTCCGTTAAGACTGGATTTCCCTCCCCGGGGACTGTGTATGCTTGGAGAATAGAGCAATTTATTTCAAACTGTAATCACTAAATACAGCGATGCATCACGAGGCTGCTGGTACTGTATGTGCATTTGAGGAGTCATGGCTGGAATAAAGGGTTTCCATTCATCAGCCTCAAGCCCAGATGAAGTGATATCAATCTCTGTATTAGAGCTACTGTATTGTATTGATCTTGTCCCATGATATGCTGTAACGAGGGCTGTAGAAAGGAAAAAACCCAAAACGAAACACTCTAGTCTCACCAAAAGTGAAAACGCACTTCTGTTTGCTGAGTCACATGCTTTATTACCAGCATGCAGTTGAGTGACGGAAAAACACACGTTTGTATAACAGGACTGCTTTGACAGTACTAAATAAATGAGTGGGCGCCTACTGCCTCCGTATGAGTGCGGCCACATCGAAGGCCACTTCAAATAGAACGAATTGGAGAAGCATACCGCCTCGTTTACTCTACGGACCTAGAGCTGAGTAAGTTTAAGTGCAGCATTTAAAGGTTGCCTATCTTTTTGTATGCCTATCAGGCAGGTTTTGCTCACAACCATTTTCCAGTTTAGATGAATGCGCTCTTTATGGCTGTAAAAACCTTGGCAGGTATCGTATACCCGGGAGCAGAATCGAGAAAATTAGATCCAGAGTTCTGGCCCAGGCCTACCTGATCCGCCCACATGGTTTTGCAACTGTTCAACAAAGGAATCTGTTTTATCTGGCAAATTAGAGCTCGTCTTTCTATTCTTGATACTGAGGCGAGCCAGTATGAACCTCAGTCTTGGCCTTTTGCATGCTTGGCTTCCAGGCAGCTGTGAAGTAGAGCAAAACCTTCTAAAGAGAAATGTATTTTTTTTTTGTCCAGATAAATGCAACAGTTGCACTGATGAATCCTCAGATGCTACAGAAAAATCCCAAATTCCGATACCGGGAGATGCCACTTCAGACGGGCAGGATCACATGACCGAGAACCAATCCCATAATGACCTTGTTAGAAGTAAGTGTTAACAAATGTGTGAGTAGTGTAATCCAAACATGCTTGACATCCTTGGCCAGACTCCAGTGTAAGGCTGAACGATTAATTGCATTTGCGATAATATCGCGATATGAGAAAATGCGATTTTCTAATCGCTACGTGCGCGATTTGAGGTGGGCACGTGACGCGAGCGAAAGAGCGGAGAACTCGGCTGCAACAACTTTTCATCCTGTCAGTTCATCTTTAACCTGTAGCGCAATGGCCTCTGCCTCGACGGAACAGTCAGTAACTGACACAGCTGCGACTTTAATCTCAAAGAGGAACAGCACGTCGGTGGTGTGGAACTATTTTGGTTTCAAAAAAGAAGATGCTGCACAGCTTCAGGTGTTATGCAGAGCATGCCGTGCTCCCGTTGCGACTTCACGGGGTAACACTACAAACTTGTTTCAGCACTTAAAAAAATACCACAAATCAATGTATGACAGTTGTATGACCAAAATACCGAGCACCAGTGCGCCAGACAGGCCAAATACCTCAAGACAGGGATCACTGACCGAAATGTTCGAAAGTGTCACTCCGTATGAACGTAATTCAAAACGGCACGGGGAAATCACTCGGGCAATAACCGAGTTCATAGCCAAAGATATGATGCCTCTCAGCACGATGACCAAGCCTGGATTCGTGGCATTGACATATACGCTTGATAAACGGTACAATATACCCTCCCGTACATACTTCAGTCAGACTGCCATACCGGAGCTGTACAAAAAGTGTAAAGAGAAAGTCGCCGCGGAGGTTAAAACGGTGGAGTTTTTTGCTAGCACTACAGATATGTGGTCAAGCCGCACAGCTGAGCCTTACCAGAGTCTTACAGTCCATTTTATTGATGAAGATTTCAACCTCAGAGCTCGCTGCCTACAAACTACCTACTTCCCAGACGACCACACAGGGGAAAATATTGCAGCCGGCCTGAGAGAAGGGCTTGCCAGCTGGGATCTCCACGAGGAGAATCACGTCTGCATCACGACGGACAACGCGTCAAATATGGTTCTGGCTGCGCGGCTTAATGAATGGACGAGGCTCCAGTGTTTTGGGCACAGATTACATCTTGCCATTGGTAAGTTATGTCGCGCGTGTGTGTGTGTGTGTGTGTGTGTGTGTGTGCGTGCGCGCAAAAGAGAGAGATGCGTCGATTAGTAATAAGCTGGATACAAATATATAAATTATGTGTAGTTGGGGATTCATTAAATTAATATTTCCTCCCACTCCTTTTCTAATATGTAAATTGAAATATTATGTTTTGATTTTATGTCTGTTGTGGAATGGCCACCTGCATTTTTGTTTTTTTGTTTGTTTTTGTTTTTTTACATGTTCTAAATAAACACAAAAAGTGTGTGTGTGTGTGTGTGTGTGTGTGTGTGTGTGTGTGTGTGAGAGAGAGAGAGAGAGAGAGAGAGAGGACAGGGGTGTGGATGTGTGCATTTTAGAATGACAGAGAATGTGAGTGTGTAATAGTGATAGCCTTGAATCACAAAACTCAAATTTAATTGTGTGTAATACACTACTTTCTATTTCTTTCAGAAAATGCACTCAAAGATGACAGAGTGTCAAGGGCAACAGCACTGTGCAGGAAGCTGGTGGGACACTTTTCCCACAGTTGGAAGAAGAAGGCAGCACTGATGGAGGCACAGAGGGAGCTCAAACTCCCTGAGCACAACCTCATAACGGAGTGCCCAACAAGATGGGGATCTAAAGAAATGATGATTGCTAGAGTGCTTGAACAGGCCAAAGCCATTTCTCAGGTATTGTCTGGAGATCGATATGCACGCTCCCTCATCCCAACCTGGCAAGATATTGATGTGTTGGAGTCGATTCACAAGGCACTGCATCCTCTACTGGAATTTACTGATGCTCTTTCTGGAGAGGAGTATGTGAGCATCTCCTACCTCAAGCCAGTTCTTCACCTTTTTGCCACATCAGTCCTGGCTGAAGATGCTGAGGACACTGACCTGACTAAATCAATAAAAACCAAAGTCCTAGCATACCTCAATAATAAATATGGAGACCCAAACATCCAGGAGCTTTTGGATGTTGCCTGTTTCCTGGACCCTAGGTTCAAAATACAGTACATCAGTACTGACAACATCCCTGCTATCAAGACCCGACTGAAGACAGAGATGGTAGACTTAGCACAGCGTACATATCATCGGGTAAATGATAATTATGTATTTCACAAAAACACAATTTTTCTGTAAAATCTAACTGGAAAACTAATGGCTGTTGTTTTTATCTAATAGGAGAAGAGGTCTCGTACTGAAACTGTTCAGATGCCTCAAAGTGCACAGCCCTTGGGGGAAAAGGCGAAGAGGTCTCTTGGCAGTTTTTTCAAGACCAGTGCAGCCTCTCCTTCTTTGCCTGTTGAAGATGTCGCAGAGGCAGAGTTAAACAATTACCTGATGACTCCTACCATTGATGGAGAAGATGATCCCTTGGCTTGGTGGAGGGTGCACAAGATCAGCTACCCACAGTTGTGCATCATGGCCCGCAAGTATCTTTGTGTACCTGCCACAAGCGCTCCCTCAGAGCGTCTTTTTAGCACAGGAGGGAATATTGTGACTTGCACTCGCTCATCCTTGAAGCCAGCAAAAGTCAATATTCTGGTTTTCTTAGCAAAAAACCTGTGAGCCACTGAGAACAAAACTGTTGGATCATTATAGCTGGCAGTGCCATACTCGTAGTGAACTTTAGTCTGTGTGGTGTGTTATTGTTGTGTACTTGATAAGTGAGGTTGATCTATTCCAAATTATAATATTCAAATAGTTTTTGTCTAATTTAAAAGTGCATTTCTCCATTTTTTTATTTATAACTTTATTTATTTTGATTTTACTAAATATTTTCAAAGCAAATGCTGTTGCAGTTGTGTGAAATGTTACTGACTTTGGAGCAGTAAGATAATTATTATTTTTAATTATTTTTTTCTTCAGACTGTAAATTTTGCACACAGTGTTTACAAAGTGCGCATACCTTTGTTTAAATTATTGAAATGCACAGTGGCAAAGCCATAGATGTTTCTGCAACGAGCAGTTCAATAAAAATGTCATTTATTTCAAGTCATACATGTTTTAATTTAATTATAACAAATAGGCCCAGCCTATGGGAAAGAACATTTCACACTAAATGCATCTAATATTGTGTTGGTCATATTTAAATAATTCATTACGTTTTGTTGGGGAAAAAAGAGGATAAAAAAATCTTTACAAAACAAATCGCATATTAAATCGCAATCGCAATATTGGGGAAAAAAATCGCAATTAGATTATTTTCCCAAATCGTTCAGCCTTACTCCAGTGACAATTGTTTATGCATATTTTTTGGTGAATGTTGCTCGAAAGTTTAGTATTCACTTGACTGAGAATGAATCATAACTTTCACTTTATACAACTGAAGCAGTGTAACAGATGCCATTTCTACAGAAAAACAGTTTCCTTTAACAATTTTATTGAATCAGAAATATCTAGTTTTGAACTTTATTTTATTTATTTTTTTATCAGTCAGTGATGCGTATATGAAACTGATCTGATAAAAAATGTTTCTCTTGTTGCTAGTCAGTACTTTTTCATAAACTTCAAAGAGTTTGTGATCTAGTCTCATTTGGATTATCAACCTTTGTCAGCATTTTCTACAGTTCTGCACCACTGAAAACTGAAGCTTACATCTAAAAAAAAACACTGATGTGATTTTAAAACGTTTACTGTGATGATAATTGATTTCAGTATTCACTGCAGCGCTGATATTCTTTGCCTTTGGGGTTAGCTTTGATTTGAGATTACGATAATGAATAATGTATATGTAAGCCCTTTTTGCTTGCTGATTTTAGTTGGTAAGATAATGCTATAGGTGCATAAGCATTGAGTCTTGGCATTAATTTGTGTGAAGTTTGTGTTGATTAAAAGAAAATTTACTGAAATTGAACCAGCGCCTTTCTATTGCATTGAAGTTGTTACTTTCAGCTGTTCTTCTGCCAAAGTCTCAGAAGCTTAGTGAGCAAGGATATCCCATTGTGGTTTGGCCTTGTTTGGCCTGGATCTGGAAATCAAGGCTGAGAACTTGAATGTATTGAAATAGGTGCTCTCTTACCTGGTGAAGCATGAGGTTGCATCATAAGGATTTTTCTTGTTCTGCTCATACGGGTTTGTGCACTTTAAAAATGTTGAGCTTGATAACACTCAGAGGTTGTTGTTCCGCATGTAAGATTGAAGTTGGATCAGCTCAGTTGTTGAACTGACTAACTCAAGGCATTGTTTTATGCAAATGAGGTCAGATGGATGTGGAGTGTTGGAAATTCTCACTCATCACTGAGACGGTTGGAAATAATTAGGCAAACAAAGATTTGAAACAAAAGATGTGATCGGAAAATGTTCACCACTTTTAGAGGGGGAAAAGTCCTGACACACCGTCCTGTTGTGTGGAAATCTGGTGGACCGCAATAGAAAACTATTCCCTGCAAGATGCACGTTTGACACAAAAATAGCCTGTTTCTAATCTATCAACCTTGTTTCCTCTCTTTCTCTCTCTCTCTCTCTTGTTCTTCCTTTTCCTTATCTGTCTCTCTTGCAGTATGCTGACTTTGTCCTAATTTTCTCTCTTGAGATGAGTTTGTACTAGTGATATGCACATACTTTCAAAGGTTTGGGGTCAGTAAGGTTTTTCCTTTTGAAAGAAATGAATAATTTGAATGCTTTTCAGAATGCATTCAGTTGATCAAATGTGACGGTAAAGATATTTCTTTTTCAACTAAATGTTGTTCTTTTGGGCTTTCTATGCATGAAAGAAACCTAAAAAAAAATGTATCACTGTTTCCACAAAAATATTAAGCAGAACTGTTTTTAACATCGATAATAATAAGACACGAGTGGAGAAAAAAGCAACTGTGCCATCACAGGAATAAATTATTTTAAAATATATTTACTTTTAAAAGGTATTATTATTATTATTATTATTATTATTATTATTATTAAATTATTATAAGTGAAGATCTACCCAAGATTCTGTATGTGAGCCTATACAATGTATATGAGGTTGTCTGGCCTAGTATGGATGGAGTAGGGTCGTAGGGCAGTGCACTAATTGGATTAGGAAGTACGATGTGATATTTTAAACCCATCGATAGGAAATCGATAGGAAATCAACTTGACTGGCCACTTTACAACATTTTATCTAATTTTCTTATATTTTTACTTTACTTTAGCAGAGTTCACTAAATATGAATCACGCTTATTCAGCATTGTCCGTTGACTTACATGGGCGAACAGAAATGGATGATGGCTGAACATGCTTGAGCTATCGGTGTCATTTTGGGCTTCAATAAAGACAATACAGTACAATTACACATCCAGATTCTCACAGTTTCATATGTGTGGGATGTGGCAGCCTCCTAGCTGAATGACTGAAAAGCTTGTTTTGTCCTGAATGAATTTCAAGAGACTGATGTAATGATCAAGAGGTGTTTAATCACTGAATATTTCACATGATTGTCAGTCATTTTTAGCATTTATATCATTCTGTGCACAGACAACGCCTCTATGGCAGGAATTTTGGGTTTGTTATGTCTAGGATCAGGTATTTGTGGTTACTTTCATGATTAGGCTTTCCTATTAATTCTCAAAATCAATCCAATGTTTCTAAGACAGTACACATGCATTTCACCTGCATTAACTTTTGAAGAGTGCCTTTATTTCGATCATTTTGGGTGAAAAGAGTTGATTGATTCAAGATGCAAATTTTTCAGACCACGTGTTCCTCAGACACAAGAGCCCATTAGAACAGAGGAGTAATTTTCAAGTGATTACTTAGCCATGGGTCATGGAATCAAAACTGGAATAAATAGGGTGAAATGCTTGCGCAGGGGTTGATTAAAATGGCCATTGTGATTCTACCTCTCTGCTAATTATTTCCTCATTGTCTTGGTGTAGACATATTTCTTATGGAAAAATTCCAAGCGTTTCAGTGAGCGTCCTCGCAAGTGCCGAAGCCCTTTTGGTGCTCTGCAGATTTATGTGTGTAAAATTTATTTAAATTACCTTAGAGAAGAGGTGATCTACACATCTGTGAGCTATAGGTTTCTGATTGTTCTCATTGACCATCAGCTCAGTGTTTTTTCATTCGCAAGGTAGGCATTATGGGAAACTGCACTAGGGTTTGAACTATGCGAAGAAGTATAGATTGCAAAGTGGCATCTGACTGTTAATAAGATGTAGATTTGAGGCCCACGCTTTGATTAATGGTACACCGATGCATGTTTGAGAGCATGAATGCAACCAGAACACAACCCTGCCTTTTCCAGGCAGAAAAGCACTTGATATGAGAGTTGAGCAGGAGGGATTACTGGTCCTCTAACAGGGTTTTGGCTTCAACATTAAGGTTAAACCCCTTTTCTATTACAGTGATCTCTCGTGATGTGCTCCCCTCCTGCCCTGCATGTTTGCAGGTTCACTGCACCTCTGCTAGGTCATTCCGCCAGGCCTCTGATCACTCGGGGGTGACTGGGGAGCCACCGACCAACTCCATTCAGACAGCGTTCTCGCTACTGCTAAAATCGATATGGCCATCTCCCGTTAAAAAGCCTCTCAGAAACAGACGAGCACCCCTGTCCTTTAGCCTGATTCTTGGGCTTAAGGTCTTGATTGGCACCCCGAAGACAGAGTCCAGTGACCCACAGCTGTTACATTAGTGCAGTTAATGCTGAGATTGAAACGGAGCAAATAAAGGAACCTTGTCCATAGATAGATATATATTTTTAATAAACTCTCCTGGCTGGATTTAGTTGCCCCTGGAGTGTCTCTGTAAGGATCGCTATATGTCTGGCCTCATCCTGTACAGCCTCCAAGAGATGCAGGCTGCATCTGGATCCTTATGCAAGTCCTTTGTGAGGTTTTTTTTTTTTTTTTTTTTTTTTTGGTGGATTTGGTGGAATCTTTGAGTCACCGATGTAACTGAAACTGAAAATACACCCCCAGCCTCCTCACATCTGTGTTGCTGGAGTTTTTGTTTGCAGTCATCAGGAGGGAGGGTGGAGTAGTCTTCAACGTATGAAGTTTGGCAGCTCCCTCAGGCTCGGTCTGAGTCACGTCATAATTGATCTTTCGAGAAAATGTGGTAGCTGTGTAAAACGGCTAAATCCGTGCAAGATGTGCATTTATAACCGCGTTTGTGAAAAACTTCTGCGTTTATGGCATTCTTCCATTCCATCATGATGGAAACGGATAGAAGGGAAGATGAGTGTTGTTTAGGGTTTCGAAACAAGGTGAAAGTAGGAAAACTTTGGTTTTGGCCTATTTTAGCAGCAACAACAACAAGCTCTTGTAGTGCAATCAGAAGAGCAAGACGATATCAATGTTTACGTATTGGGTTCAATTTGATTATATAAACTTGAATGCAGAATGCAAATCATTATGGATAAAACAGTCTTGGATAAAATCCTGGATAAAAAAGTTTGAATAGGTTATCTATTTTATGTGTATAGTTTTTTTCTCATTTGCTTCTTTGTGTCCTTTTGCATTTGAGATTTGCAGTTAAAAGAGAAATGAAATATAATTTTGAGCATGCCTCCGTGATTATTGTATTTAAGACAATGTGCAATCATTGTTTCCCACAGACTTGCACTCGTAGATGGGCAAATTCATTTTCTGCCAGCAGGAGGTGCTTTTAGAGTGGGAGAGATAAAGGTTTTCCACTAACAGCTGTACACAAAGCAGCGCTGAGCTCACAAACGCTGCTTTGTCAGGCATTACAGGCAAGATGAAATAGAAATGAGATCGAAAATTTTCTAAAGACACTTGTTTTCCTTGAGCGTTATAGTAAAATAGATACACCCATGCCGGTTTTGTGCAGTGCTCATGTTTATTCAACGTAGTAAAAGCCTTTTGAAAAATCTATATGTGGTGGTCAGTTTTTATATTGTGACGGGCCGCCACAAATAAATCAATGTATGGGAACATTAAAAAAAAAAAAAAAAGCCCCGCCACTTTAGTTCAATGTCTATTTCATTGGCTGTGTCTAGTTGTGTTTGAACGAATAAATGTTGCTTTACATAGGTAATGTGTGTGGTGAAATGTGTTCAATCCAAGAGTGGTTAATCCAAAACCAGCTTAATACAAGACTTCCTTAAGATCATAAAGTCAATAAGTATTCATTTGAAAATAGGTTGTGCCTGTTCCATGCTATCATAGGGTTTTCTGGAGGGTTTGAATGATTTTGATGGCTAGCACGCCACATAGTGTAAATGCAGACTTGAAATGGAAGTATAATTGATGAAAAGCTCAAGCCTTCACAATCTCTCTCCTTGTCTTGAGTTGCCGGCTGCCTTATAAAATGTAATTAAGCAGAACAAGGTCCGAAGGGGTTATTTTTTTCCACTCAATCAGCAGCCAAATTACTAAATTTGAAATTAGTAAATCCCAGGCGCCTGGCTCAGCTTGTCATTGTTACAGAGAGATGGAGTGAAAGAATAGGCGAGCGAGAGCGGGACAGACAGTGAATGACTGTGAAAAAGGGTGGCCCTGAAATATTAAACGCCTTCTCAGGTGTCACCTCTCTACGGCAGGTTTCATTCGAACAGCCAAATTTAAATGATTGTCAGAAAGAATTAAAAGTGTGCCGTAGCACAAAAAAAGCTGAGTAATAGTGACTACCTATTCATCTTCTGCTAGAAATAAGTATAAAATAAGATGTGAGCCACGGTGTCTCTCAGAAATTAGATATTGTAGGGTGCCAGCAAACCGGAGGAGGTGCCGTAATAGAGTTAAAGTAGTTCTGGCATGTGACATTTGGGGTGGCTTCAAAGAACAGGGCAATTACTGTGATCAAGACACACAGTAGTCTCAAATAAATGTATTAAAGACACAAAAAAAAAAAAAAAAAAAAAAAAAAAAAAAATATATATATATATATATATATATATATATATATATATATATAATATATATATAATAGCTGTTGTGCATGAGACAATATCAGGAATATTGGGTGAACCAGACACCTTTGTGCAATTTGTACCTTTCGTTTTACACTTTATTTGGTAGGTTTAGAATCATCTTATGTACAAAATGGATCAGGCTTAGCCAATAGATCACCTAAGTGAAAATTTTAATTATTTTACTTCTCTTGTCAGGAGGTAAGACCTTGCCACAGAGTTGGAAGGTCAAGTAGAGTAAGCGATTGTTAATATGCTGAAGGTTTTTTTTTTTCTGTCGCAGCCCTTTTTAATAATATTCATTCTACTTTCCTTCCCTCCAACCAAATATGGGGACATAATTTCAACTGAGAGAGTATATTGCTTTGGATTGAAAGGTGTAAGCTTGCCATAGGTGTTTGTTAGGAGAAATGCCACCCCGGGCTGTTTTGGGAGATGGTGGAAACTCTCCTGGTAGGTCAGTGCACATTTACAAATTAGCATTTCAATCAGAGAGATGGGCCCATGGAGCAGTTTTTTGTTTTGCATTCATATATACAAAGAGCTAAACAAATTCTAATACAGAAATCCTAGACTGAAGGATTATGTTTCCATTTTTTATTAGTATTTTTCAAATGATGTTTTTTTTATATATATTTGATATTAGAGAATTGATCTTCTCATATACATTTAAATTTTAAAATAAACATATTATGGATTTATGTATTAATAATATTGTCAGTTTAATATAATTTTATATTTAATTATTTTTCTAATAATTATATGTAATGAATTATCATTTTAATATTTTAGTTTAGCATTTTAATTTATTTCATTTTAAAAATATATTTATAAAAAACAGAGCTTTAGACTTTCGGCTGATTATATAATTTGTAATAAAACCTGATTAAACTTGGAAGAATCGCATATTATTCTTGTTATCAGTTATAACTTCACCACCCTACAAAAGATCAAAACATTTAAGGCCATTCAAGATGACCATTTCATCTTCAGATGTTTTTCACCCTCATGTTCTCATTGTCGACCAGTACTTTGTGTTTTTTGCTGGCCAACTCTTTTGTACAGGTAATGATTGTTAGCCATTAGCAGATGATGATAAGAAATGGATGGGGGCTGTTTAGCTGGATGACATGAGTTGACAAGTGAATTAATGTATGTTCCGTTTGATGGGCGTCCTAATGGGGCACAGCAAACAGCTCCACTCTTAGGATGAAATATTAAAAGGCCTCGAGCCGCAAAAAAACAGGGACCTACTTTTCTTTTTTTTCTGTCTCTCTCTCTTTACCTTTCAGTCTCCATAGAGAGCAGCACAAATGAGAGAACATCCTGCCATGTCTCACCTCCTTTCTAACATTGCACCTGCTTGACCGAATTTTCAACGTCTTGTTTATGCCGCTCCACGGTGTTGATGTTCATACATATTCGTTCTTGGGAGGTCCGCCATGCTCTGCTTCCACGTCTTTGGGGTACAATTTTGAATTCTTCCAGCGGAGCTATTTTCTGTGACACCAAGGCAAAGGGGTGTTTATCCACAGTTTTACATAGAAAGCGACTCCATGGTGGTACGGCATCTCTCCTGGGCGTCCCGGCTCACCGTCCCCGCGTGGGGCGTACGCCGAACGTGCGGTGACAAATGGCAATTATATTTGTGTGTTCTTCATGAATCCATCAAACACTGGCCTTTTAAAAATGCTCCCAGGATATTTGAGGCTGTCAGATCCAGGGGACCAAATTGGGATGCTGCTTAGACAGTCAAGAAGCACTAACCCCCTGTTTGGTTCTGATGTGTTTGACAGAGTGTGTAGAGGAATACCATGTATTATTCAACTACAAATGTACACTCTCAACAGTTGTTGATATGTTGGAAGCAGAGCGGTTAGAAGACCAATTTGGACTGTTTTCTTTTCACCCCTCCCTCCCTTCCGCACCATAACATGGTGTTTTAATGCGACCTGTCAGCTTGTGTACAATCAACGATTGAAATACAATACTTGTTTTTTACGCTTAGTGCAGGTATTCAATTTTTATCACCTATCATACCTTGGGTTGAAGGCAACATTTATATTTTATTGAGGGAGAACTTTTCTTTTGGGTTGCATTGGCCTTTGGGCTTTTGTCAGGTCCATGCGATCCTATCAGTGTGCACCAGATGTCCACAACAATCTCTGTTCTATTGTTCTGGCAACGTGTTGCAATATGCATGTGCAACGTGTTCCTGACTGGGACTGTTTTGAGGTTGTCTGGTGAAACAGAAGGTAATGTAATGTAGTGATTAAAGATCAGGTCTGGTTCAAAATGCTGCAAGAGAGGATCCATAAACCATCACCGTTGTGCCCTAGGGCAGCACACTTAACATCAGACCTCTCCGGGTGGATTGTCCTGATGTACAAATATCAGTTAATAAATTATTTCTTGTTAAAAACTGCTGTTGATTTATGTTTTTAAAACTTGATTTTATTTGTAAGTAAGGTATCTACCAAGCATGCAGTTAGACTATGAAAGAGCTTTTGTATTGAGGATTTTATAAGATTAAATAAAAAAGAAAATGTAAATGTAAAATGTGCATTATCATAAGGCAGTATTTAATTTTTAATGAAATGTGTAAATAAAACATCTTACAGTAAAAAAATTTTTTATAAGGACAGTCCTTTGGAGCAACCTGATGTTATCTTAAGAAACTCAAGTTTTCCTAGATATTTTTTTAAAGGGGTCATATGATGTGATTTTAAATTTTTCCTTACTCTTTGGAGTTTTACAAGCTCTTTGTTCATAAAGAATATCTGTAAAGTTGCAAAGACTAACGTCTCAGATCCAAAGAGATAATCTTTATCAAAGTTAAGACCGCTACACCCCTCCAAAGTGGCTTGTTCTAACACGCCCCACATGTCTACGTTACTATGTGGAAATATTTGCGTAATGCCGCCCAAATGTTCACCCAAAGAAAGATGGCTTGGTTTCAGTAACCGCAGTTGATGTTGAAGCAGCCATGTCAGGGAGATTCTGTGTGTATCTAGGCTAAAGCAAAAGCATTTTATTTGGTCTTCCGAAAGTAGATGCATTTAGGAATCTTTAAGATGACTTACAACAGTACAGCAATGCATTTTATGGACGACTGTTTTGTGAACCTAGGATTAGAGGTAATTCTGACTGCTGCGACAATCTGGCCCCTTTTTTTTCGTTGCCTGTGAGTGTGTGAGTGAGTGTGTGAGTGAGTGTGTGAGTGAGTGTGTGAGTGAGTGTGTGAGTGAGTGTGTGAGTGAGAGAGTGAGTGAGAGAGAGAGAGAGAGATGGTCAAACAGTGGAGTCAGCTGTTCCGTCCGTGGCTTGTGTACTGAAAACACATATGGGCTTCATGATTGTGTCTGACATGCGACTCTGTTTCCCTTTGGGGCTTGAACTGATGGTAAAATTAATCATTATTAACTGTCTTTACATTTATTTTGAAAGATGAAGCTCACGATTATGGAAAGGGGGGTTACATTTCTGACGAGTCCTTGCGGTGTTCGCCCAATTGCAATACACTGGGTCAGCTGGCCAATCAGAGCAGACTGTGCTTGTCGGAAGGAGGGACTTCGTAGAAAACGATGTGTTTGAGAAAGGCGGGGCATAGAGGACCTACTGTAATGTACAGTAAAATAATGTGTTTTTTGAACATTAAAGCATATCAACATATTCTGTTACACCAAATACACAAAATAATGATCTTTAAAAAGCATCATATGACCCCTTTAACTTAAAAAAAGCTTGATGAAAACTGCTACTGTATTTTTCATGGAGAAAAGACCATTTGTGACCCTGAACTAGGGCTGGGCGGTATATTGAGTTTGTACGATATATAGATATTTTCTTTATAAGGGATTCGATATCAGGCAATACCATATATATCGATACATAGTAGTTTGATACAAGAATGTCTGAAAATATAGGGGAGGACAAAGACTGAGCTGCTGCGGAGAAAGTGCATAATCCAATTTGTTCTAAACATGTGACAAGCTTCATATTAAGGCCTTTAAAAACTGCTAAGACATAGTTTATGGTTTCGTTTCGCATATTAGTTTAAGCAGCTCGGCCCATTATATGCTCTGATAGAAGGGCTGCGTGTGCTGCTGACACTAGGCTACTTGCTCTGTTTAATGTGTTTGAGATGTGCTGTCACTGGTATATTCTCCATCTGTAAATGTTAGAAAGCCATGAAAATATTTATATTTTTTCTGTCAGAAGTGTAGGAACCTTCTGCTTTGGGATTCTCTGCTAAACTTCACAGTCTTTAGTAGGGCTGCACAATGTGTCGTTTAAGCATCGATATCGCGATGTACGAATCCACGATAGTCACATCGTTTGGAGAGAAACTCCACAGACAGACTTAATTCAAATATTGACGATAATAACAAAAAAAAAGTAACAAGAGCTTAAGTGCTTAAAAAAAATTAAAAAAAGAATGAGATAGACATGAATCTCTTCAATGGTTATGTTTGGCACCATTTATTTAAAAGTACTATGTCAAATAAAGTGTTTTCTTCTAAACAATAACAAGTGCTTAAAGTGCTTAAATAATTAAGTGCTCAACGTGCTTAAAGAACTGAACTGCTAAACTGAAGATTAGAAGTGAAATCAAGGCTATTATCACTTTTTTTCTGGGATGTAACTCGCATGTTCATTTGAAACCAACAGGCTAGTTAACGCTTTTTTTGTCTTCTGCCAATTTTCTACACAGGGTGACCAGTGGCTGCGAAATTCTGAATGACAAATCATGTTCTGGTATAAATGTGCACAAACGTATTTTTTAAATCGCAGACATGGTCAGTCATCAACGGTGTGTCAGCTAATAGTTGCTCCCGGCTAGAGACCTGCACTCCCGCGGGAGTACCGTGGGACCCAGCGCCACCGAGTGCAGCGCGGGACAATATTTGATGGGTGAATGCGGACGCGGGCGGCAAGATATTATTGTGTGATGGTTGCGGGAAAATACAATTATTTGCGGGACTCCCGCAAAGTGGAAATATCTAACAAAATAAAATAACTAGAAACAAATAGACCTTTATTTATAATATGATACCATAGACAGCGACGTGTAATTCGATTCCGAAATAGCGAGATATTTAAGGGTCAAATTGGATGGATTAGAAGCACGTAGACCGGATGATGTCCTCCCAGTGGTGGAAAAGACAAATTTCCAAGATTAAGCAAACACGCCGTCGCCATGTACTTTGCATTCCAGCTAGCGCAGGGCTTTCAGTATTTGCGGTCGCATACTGGAGCGGAGAAGGATTAAACTGAAGCTCTCAACAGTGAACGACATGATATTCCTGCATGGGCACAAGTAATCGTACAGTTTTTTTTTTTTGTAAATTCAGTTTATTTTTATTTATTTAGCTAAATATTTAAAATTGGTCTATTTTGTTATTGAGGAATAAGGATATTTTTTGTTAAATGTTTGAAGGAATTGCGGCCCCATACACTACTTTTCCTTTGAACATGAAATAAATCCAGGTTTATTATTATTATTATATAATTTATTAGGTATATATTTTCTATTTACATTTATTTTTTACTGTATTTCTATGTTCTAAGTTCCTTGTTCATGTTCATACTTTTAATTAAACGCAAATAAAACGAAACATTTGTTTATTTTCTGTTTCTTTTTTACATTTATATTCAACAGGGGAGCAAGTGAAAAAATAAGAGTAGCAGGCAGAATATGCAATGTATAAAAAAAAGAAAAACTGCTATACGTATAACACATTTGATCTAATAATTATTGTGTTTTTATTAGCAAATTAACTAAAATATTTTTAAATAGTTTTAGTTAACAATAACAACACTGACCAGCACCCTTCTAGTCTTGAGTTTTGGTGACCACTACTCCACACTTTGTATAGTGATTATTAAATATAGAAAAATTAATTGAATCATAATTAAACGAATAAAGCCTCTTGATAGCCAATAGAGTATTCTCTACATGTGTTTGAAAGTGTTATCGCTTCTGTTGGCTAGCTGTAGTGTACATGCAGATGGACAGCTGGCTGATGAGGCTGCCATGGCCTGTTTTTAATTGTGTTATTTTACATTCCCCTCAGCGTCTTCCCAGGATGATATGTTGTTATAAAGAGGTGGGCTGGATTTCTTCTCTTGTTAACAATAATAGCACAGTCAGTGTGGACCTCCCATCAAAAGAAAAAAGTAATTAAGAGAAAACTCATTTCACATGCTCTCTGAGAATTTCAGGTGTCTCTGCCTTAAAACACACCACACCAAATGCAAAGATCATTGCATAAAAGCCAGAATAAAGTTAAAAAAGAAAGAAAAAAGAAATATGGGAAAATGTTGAATAATTCAAAGGAGCCCAATAAACATGATGTGCGTATCCTGAAGGAGAACGCATAAGACTCCCAGCAGAGCTGAACACACACTAGTGTCACTAACAGTACTCACTTTGCCATGGCTACTGTTGCATCAGATAGAGCCTCTCAGTTCAGAATGCGACCTTGTCATGTGTGACACATGTACGAGGACTGATAGCACCTGGTTTTATGGAAGAGTGTATTCAGGTTATGGAGCTCATAGTGCTAGGATTGGGAATTGAGAACTGTTTTTTTTTTTTATATAAAAATAAATAAAAATACAATCAAGCACTGTTGCGTGATGAATTACATTTGAATAGGTAATTCTATACTTTTTATTTTCCTGTTTTCCCTTGAAATTACTAAATTATATTAATTATAATTAGCTCATTAATGAACTGGGATTAAGTGCAATTGGAATGGGAATTATTTAAGTTTTCTACAGGGCATGATGGAACATATGAATCCCCTGTGTAAAGTTTGTGATTAACATTTTGGTGAATGTTTGCTAAATCTAAAATCATGGGTTTGTTTTTTTTTTTACTTGAAATTTACTAAAGTTGTCATTCAAGTTTCCCTATAAAGTTATTTTCTTGTTTTATTTTTTCAATATTGCAATAAAAGCTATAAAAGGCCAGTAATTCAGCCAAAACACAATATTACCAATCCAGCTGTGAAGTCTCTCTGGTCCAAACCAATGATTACAAAAAAATCTGTCTCTTTCTCTTTAGCTCAACCTCAGCCTCTGCCCCAACCAGCAACATCGCTGCAACATGGCATCGACGGAGAGGCTGCCAGAAAGCAGAACGGTCTGCACACAGTGCTAGGTAACGGCCACGGCACACCCCGTGGGGTCACGCAGCCACCCTCTTCCGGTCCCACATCTGAGTCCAGGAAGCACCCGTCACCTGTCTCGCACCGCATGCAGAGAAAGCTTCGCTCTAGTCTATCGGTCCACAGCGACAGCAGCAGAAGGAGCAAAAGCATCTCTACAGGTTCCCATAAACCCGGCTCAACTCCAGAGGGTATGTGATATTATACACGCAAACATACACTCGCACACAAACTTGTATGTGCTTGCAGATTTCTTATCCTGGTCTTCCCCTCCCTTCGTCTAACCACAACTAATATGTGACTTTTCTGTTCTATTTCCCATAAATGCATTGCTTTATCGAATCCTTCATAACTCCAACTAGATTGATCTCTTTATTTCTGTGGTGTTGTATTGTCTTACAAATGGGAAGGAAAAACAGAAGGCCGAGCTGAAAAAAGCAGCTTGCACATTGTCAGGTGTGATGGTAAGAAGAGGGTAGTAATGAAGGAGATCGCTGGTGCATTAGTAATGGTCACCAAGGTGTGACCTTTTAACAAGACTTCAGAGAGCGGGGGGTCTGCCATGTGTCAACCCCACCTCAGCAGGGGCTGACGCTACCTTCTCTCACAGTATCCTCTCATTAAGACCGGCTCTCTGCCTTGCTCCTGTGTACCAGCGAAGCTTTTCTGGCTCATGTATTGCGGTTTCTTTACTGCGTGATGTTCAATCATGCCTGTCTGATACCATAACCCGTTTAAATCAAGCAAAGTCTTGCACCTGCTGAGCACTTTGGATTTTCTGTAAAGCACTTTGTATGTTTTCTATTTTTCATTCAATGCGACCTGGCATTCAGCTGAATTAGAAGAGATCATTTGGGAATCATCATTCTGAATGGCTCGGGATCCCACCAGTGACTGTACTTAACACAAAAGCGTTTAAAAATATAAAATAGCTTGACGAGTGTGACTTTTTCCTGCTGATGTGTTTCTGGAAGTTCAGGAAAAGTCCAGGAAAAAAGAAGTTCTTATAATTTTAATTTTAAATTAATTTAGTTGGTTTATTCATTTATTTATAACCATTTGTTCATAGACACTAACCATAATTAGTATTATGTACAATGTCTTATGTCTGCGCATAGCACATTGTTGATGTTTCTTTTGCTACAGTATTTGGTTTTATTAAGAGAAGATTTTCTTGTACTATGTTCATTGGACGGTACTTGTTTTTGTATTTATAAAAATAATTTGACTAATACAGTCTTACGTGCAGGTTGAGACATCAATTTGATTCTATATTTATTTACTTTAATATTAAAATGTATTTATTATAAAAGTAGCCTTAGGCACACACACTTACTGGGGGACACTTGATCCTGTGTGTGAACAGGCAGGAAACTATGTGAAAATTTTCCAAAACTGGAAAGTTTTCAAAAAAATGTATCACTGATTTGCGAGTAGGAGCCTACTGCGAGGTGTGTGTAGCATCGTTATCATCTTCCCACAGATTTAACAGAAATGTGTATCTTAAAAGGCGTCATAGTTTTCACATCTTAATTGGAGGGGGGGTGGGTGAACAGTTCAATAAGTCTGTCTCATTACAGCTTGTGTGCATGCGTGCGTTATTTGTAGAACTGTGTTTTGAATCAATATGTTCTCTCTCAAGTAGTAATTTCCCCCTGGAAAACAGCAAGCTGTTGTGTTTTAATGTTTACACGGATTACCATAATCTGTTTGCCTGTGAAATTAGCCTCTAAACAGCCTGGGAAGCTGAAGAATAAAGCTTTGCAAGATCTCTGCTCAGGGGATTGCGATTCCTCCTGTTCTTGGCCGCCGTCGCCGACTGCGATAACAGCAACTCCAGCAGAAAATCAACTAATTGAGAGATCTTTTGTTCTGTTGCGGGTGGGTTAGGACCTTGAGTGATGGTGTGTTTGTGATTGTGTTGTGTTGTAAGCATGCAGTCGTCTAAAATCCCTCTGACAAATTCAATTAAGGCTGCGGGGTGTACGAAGAAAGCTAGCACGGTCATTAGCGGTGCATCGTAATGCCGTGTTTTCCCATTTTTGCAGCTTCCTTAGCGTATCTGGATCTCTCTTTCAATAAGTTTACTGCTCTCACTTCCGTATTGACTGCAAATTAACTGCTTTTTTTTATTTTATTCCCCTCTCATTTGGTCTCTAAAGCCGCCATGTACGACCAATGTAGCAGTCAGTCTTTCTTCATTTGAATGTTCCCACACCGCTCGCCGGCCTGTGACTCTTCCAGCTTGTTTTATGTCAAGCTGATTTTCTTTTTGATGTTAGCCTTTGGAGTTTTCCAGATGTCTCGAACTATTTCCTCCAAGGCGCTGGGGCTGTTTTTGGCCTGGTGGATTCTGGGCATCCTTCGCTCGGGCTGACATTAAACATGCACCCTCTCATTGGGCCGGTGTCGGTTTTGCAGCTGAGATAAGGCAGCCCGTCTCCTGTGTACATTACACAGACTCTCATTCCTTAAGAATCACACTAATCGCTGCTGATAAATTATACATCCAAGGGAATTCATTATGTACTGTAGCTTTTAAATCCGTTTCTAGAAAGAAATTGTTAGTTAAAAAAAGGACAAAAAAATAGAGTGAAAGAATCGATGTGGACACGTGTAATTTTTCATACTTGTTTAATAGGATGGCACAGGGTTATTATAGTTAACTAAAACTATAAAAAAAAGTTTTCATTGCTTGATATAAATTGAACTTTAAATTAAATTACATTGCAAAAAAACCAAAACTTTTTCAGCTAGTTGCCAAAGCAATTTTTTTGACTTTTGTTTAGTTTAACTTAATATGCTTAAATTCGTACAAATCTAAAAATTAGAATAGTATCTCAAGGATACTAAAATAACACCGGAATGGCACAAATGGAACCACCATTTAATTAATCACTAATCAAATAGCAAGCATGCCATTTTTGTTTAATATGTATCGTATGTAAGTACTTTATTTGTAAATGGTTGACGTGGCTGTCCTATAAGTTGGCATGGGCAAAATCTAGAAGTACAGCTGTTTGACCTTTTAAGAAAGCTGGTGTTTTAAGCCTTTGGTGGGCCTGCATGCAAACTTGTTTCATGTTCAAACACTGTCCAGGCTGCACAGCACCACCGCTGGTCAGCTCCAACGCCTACAAAAAAAATCACTTTGATCAAACAAACATGAACATCCAGTGGTCTTCAGGCCTCGTCCTTGCTCTCTCTCTCCCCCCTCCTCACCAGAGCCCAATCAAACCCAGCGATCTCTCTGACAGCTCACCACGGACTGATGAAAGCCATGCAAATTCAGGTTTTAGGCTGATAACGATACACAACACATCGCTGTGATTTCTCCAATGCACCGCAGTTTGGGTTCTACAGTTGATTAGAGGTCCGAGCGGCACGTCCAGGCTGGTAGGGGTTCACTGTTATTCTCTACGGCACTGTTTATGCGGAAGCGCAATGTGTGCATCTTTCTGCTTATTGAAGCTGTAATGTTAGTTTGAGTGAAAAAATGTCTCTTTTTACATTGCCATTTTGTTGTAGTTAGGTTTTTCTGTAATTCACGTTAACTTTGTATGCCCTGTACATATTACCACACTACAGTCTGATTGTAAAGTAAATCAGAGTATTTACCTCAACTGAGAGAGGTAAGGCTTCAGCCTTTGATAAGTCATCTACATAAAAAAAAAAAAAAAACACACAGAAAATGCTAGTAAATTGTTTTATTTATTTACGTATCCCAACAGATTGCTGGCAAGCGCTCTGACAAAACCCCCTTTTTGCTTAAACAGTTAACAGTTAATTTATTTAATATCTCAACAGATGGACAGATGGTCATTTTTAAAACAATATATATTCATGAACAGGCCACTTGGCTGCCTGGTTACTCTATGTAAATACATTACTTTTTTTATTATTATTTATTTTATAATATTTTAGTTACCTAAAAGATGCTCGGCTTGTGCTCCTGCAAAACTGTGTATCCATGTCATCTTAAACAACAGTAATTTGGCATCGTATGTGGTGGCCCTGTGAGAGGAAGGTTAAATGTTAATCAGAGATGAGCGAAACAACAGCATTAAAACGGCAATTTGCTGGCGAAAATGTTGGACGCTGTTAATCAGCTTTACGTGACAAACCCTGTGCTTTTGCATGATAATAACCCCATTATTCACAAAGCTACTAATCAACCCAAAAGTGGAATTCATTCCTTTTGAATTTCTCTGATTCCTCTCTTGCTCTCACCGCTGCTAAACCACCGTCTTCACCTCCTTCACACACACACACACATACGACACACATACTGTTACCCCATATTATGATTAAATTATAAAAATAATACTAATATAAAAAATTTTTTTTGCTTTAAAACAAAAAAATATATATTTACCTTTTTAAATGATTTAATATTAAGGCTAATTTTTGTGAATTTGATTATAAAGGTGAAGTTTGTAGTTTTTGCACCACTGGCAACAGCAAAATGCATAGCAAATATCATTGCATGAAATGTAGAACACTAAATAAAAAATAAAAATTGTATGTTTATTCAATTCTTTTGAATTTTCTGTTCTGCCCACTGTAATACTCTGAGAGCAGACTGCTGTGTCCACTGCATCCTGGCCTGCCTGTTTTGTGAATTTCTCACTCTGTGCAATATGGTGGTGACTCAGGCATCGTGCGGCACCTGCACATCAGAAGCCTGTTGCTGCTGCTGCTGTGCAGACGACCTGGGAGACGACTGCAACTGCCCTTGTGACATGGACTGTGGCATTATGGATGCATGCTGTGAGTCCTCGGACTGCCTGGAGATCTGCATGGAGTGCTGCGGGATCTGTTTCCCAACATAAAAGCCCTGATACATGTGGGCCAAAGCCAGGACAGATGTTAAGAGAGGGAGTGTGTTTGTGTCTGTGACTATGTGTGAATGAGATCTATGGAGTGTGTTCTATTCACACTTGTGAAAAATCTGTTCCTGAGCTCAAGATGACCATAAAGGGACTAAAATACATGACATACTTCACGTATCCTCGTAGACTAAAAAGTGCATAAAAACATAGATATTTAGTGCTTTATATTAAATGCTTGTTCTATTTACTGTTTTTACATCTCTTTGCAAATGTTTTTTGGCATTTTGTTTTTACACTTTATAATTTTAAAAACTTGCAGATGTTGAAATTAAAACGGTAGATGTCACACAACTTGAAGTCGTGCTGAACATCACTGTAATTTGAGTGGAAACGCAGCACTTTCAAACTGTCAGAGGTCAAGCCTTTGTGGGTGTTAACTGGGATTCTTATTTTGAACTGCTTCTGAACAGAGGGCTGTTTAAATGATGCCAAATTTCTTAGTCTTTATTTAAACTGTCTACAGTAGCTCATTTAATTAAATGTCCCTAAGTTCTTGAAAATACATGAGCAGTTAGCTCGCTGTTGCTTTAAAGACACACAGATGAACTGGATACACAGAATAGTGTAGAATGCCAAAATCCACTTTATGCAAGATTTTTCGTAACTACAAGTTACGTCTAAACTTTACTTTTTTTTTTCTTTATTAAGCCTTTGCTAAAGATACCTTATAAAACACCTTTTTGCTTTAGTACTTACGTGAATACTAAATACACTATTGCATAGTGTTATTTTCCTTGACTGTTAAATCATACATGTAGTTCAGATTGCATTGCCTAAGGTCTTCTTGTGAATTGTACAAAGCTGGCATTTGTCAGCATTATGTAAGTTAATGTTAGCATCACAACATTAACACAGTTGGTTTTTTGTTCATAGTGTGCAATGCCTTCGGTATGCCGTGCGTTTGTGATTCGTCTGACTCATCTAGTCAGAACTGCTCATGACATATTTGCCAAACTGCACTTCAGACCACCGTGTGACTGAACTGACCTGAAACATTCAACTGAACCCGGTTCAAAACAAACAACTTTACCTCTATAGAATTTACCTCTCCAAAATCAGACTAGTTCTTGTGTGTCTTTTGACGAGACTCACTTTAAAAACAACTTACATAGACTGGCTCTTTTACACTGAAAATGCAAAAGTATAATTGATTTAAGATGCTTTAAGTTTGTTACTGTAAAGGCTTTTCAAATGAAAGAGATGCATTTTAATAGTAAGCAAACTAAAACTTGTCATTTCCTAGAGGTTTTAATCTCCAAATTAATTTGAAGGAATTTCTTATTTATATATATTGAAGAGAACTTGAAAAATGCACATAATTATATCAGTACAAAAATCTTTACATTGACAAATAAATGGATGTAAAATCTCCCTGCTCAGAGCAAAACAACTATTTAATAAATAAAGATTAAGATGAAAATAGGCAGTTATTTAAATTTAATTGCAACACAAATGTGTCTTCAAATCTGTAGCTTATTGCAATATCAGATGACCAGACAAAAATGTAATAGTCTATTAAAAAAAAAAAAAACAATCATGCTTTTCACATATAAAAATTCAGGTGCCATAATTATGGAACTTATTTTTTTTTAAGAATGTGAATAGAGCTTAGCATTTTTTTTATCTGTATTCATTCTGTATTCAGCCCATTTTGATGTTTGTGTTTTTCCTCTTTGTCCTCAATTCACTTTTTAAATGTTTTCAGTATGTACCAAGGGTTAATGGACCATCAACATTGCAATTTTCTAAAAATAAAATGTTAAACTGGAGACTGCTTGTGATGCAGAATTGTGTGATTATTCACTAAAATCGGCTACACGTTTTATTCTCAAAAGGCTGCCCGTGGTCTGAATGTTTATCAGGTGCATGTCATGCATCAGTGGAGCTGGGCTGTTTCCCATCGCATTCAGCCATGTGGTAATTGACTCACCTGTACAAGGTTCAGAGATTGATATAATGTGTATCGTTAGCATCATAGTCAGCGGATCAAATTGGAATGTCTCCAGAGAGATTTTAAAGGTTTGTGATAGATTCAGGATGGTACGTCATGCTGAATTAAAGGTTAGAGGAGTTGTACAGTCTATTCAATTGTACAACAGAAGGTGGTTAATTATGCTTCCGAATGGCATGACTTTGCCCCTTTGTCAATTATCGGAATTTTTTCCCATCTTGTCTGTTACATACTGTAATATACATACCGTAACATCTTTTGCAATGCATAATGCACATATGTAGTTTTAAAACATTTTAATATTGTTTGCCTTAATGTCTAAGCCTCAATGAGTACATTTTAGTAATAAGATGAAGAATAATTGTTAAATGAAAATAATAGTTTTTTCAAAAATGAAAATTGGTCTCAACTTGAATAAACTTTCAGCATTTTTTTTTTTGTTTTTGGGTCAACTATTTCTTTTATTTAAAAAAATTGTATTGCCTATTTGCTATGATTGAACTTGGTTGAATCTTTATATTTATATATTGACTAATATGGTAAAAAAATTATATTAACACTACTGTTCAAAAGTTTGGGGTCAGTGAACAATAATATTCTGAAATATCATTATGAAATTTAATTTAATTGTTTTGTGTTTGAATGCATTTTTAAATGTAATTTATTTGTGATGGCAAAGCTGAACTTTTAGCTTCAGTATCACATGATCCAACATTTTTTATCATTATTATCAATGTTGAAAACAGTTGTTCTACTTCATTTGTTTGTGGCAAATAAGATATTACAAAAATATATTTGATGACTAAAGTAAAAGAAAGAAAAAACTTCACACTTTTGATCAAGTTAATGCATCCTTACTGAATAAAAGTTTTAATTAAAAAAATAAAAATGACCCCAAATTTCTGAACATTAATATATATATTCAACATTTTACTATATTGGTCATTATCCACCTTGGTTTCTAATGACTAAAATCTGCCTTTTAATAAAACTCATTCACTAAAGAAATAGGGATTGTGCTGTTACATCAGGGACATGGCCACCCACATTGCATAAGTCAGGAGAAACCGGAGCCTTTCCCACTGGCTTGTGGTCTTCCCTGACCTTTGACAAACCTTTGTCCCTGTTAACCTCTCAATTAACCTCGACACCACCCCACCTGTGCTGCCTTCTGTTCCCACCGACAACCTGCTGCCGCCCCCGCACTACCTTCATTTTCTGCCCAGATACCGCCTGCTGGAAAATTACCATCTTATTTCACTAATGGCATTGCTGAAAATATTGGAATTCATCTCTAATCACATGGGAGAGTTTTTTTTGTTCTTTTTCCTCCATATTCTTTCACTTTTTTTCTTGTTCAGAAAGAGGGGGAGTTGAGAAGTCCAGGTAAGTGTGTAGTGACCTTTTCACAAAGTCATCCACCTCTTCTCCTTTTAATCAAACCCCCTCTGTTCCTCTCTGTGCCACCGCTTGTAATGTCACAATTAAGGTGGCTCCATTGTTTCTGTTTTAAGGTAGAAGAGACGTAGCGCTCCTTGGTACCAGGGTCATTTCTCTTACAATATTAAATAAGTCATTAGAGACCCGTGGCCACCACCTCCACCCCGTATGGCAGAAATGAATTTCAGCCGTTGCCCAGCACCTTTTATAGTACTCTAAAATTACATATTCAGAGTTGTAGTTGCACTGTTCTTGCATCATAAGAGGACACGCAAATATGCAGTTTGATTTGTGCAAGCGTGTACTATGATATTGAATGATAAAGAGCTTAAAGATGATAACTAGTGGCCTCTGGCCCTTAGCTAACCCAGCATTATGGCTGTTTTAGTGATATTTATGTCAGAAGGACTGTAGAGCCAAAGCAATGCTTCATTCTTCTGAAATATGGACTTGTACAGATATATGTGGCTTTCAAAGGTTACATTTTCTGTACAGTTAAATTCTTAAGGCACATTGTGAACTGTAAATTAGACCCCATTATCAATTAACATAACAGAATTTCTCAGTTATATAATATCCTTTGTACTGTGCTGAAAATCAGCTTTTTGAAAATTGCTTGTAAATCTCACTATATTATGACCAGATCTTGGAATCAAGTTTTTGTCAACCTGTTTTCTTTCAATTAGCAGAGGTTTTGTTCTTTTTGGTACTGATTGGTCATGGGCCAGATTGATCTGAGCTTATGCACCTTATGTAAGTGGATAATTTTGGCAATATTCACTCAAAAACTGAGGTCCGTGATTAACGAGACCTACAACCAAACATTTCCAAACAGGAACAAAACAAAACAAACCTGTGGTAATTGAAAGACCGCAAGTTGACACAGATTAAATCCGATATTTGGTAGTAGGCCGGTAATTTTGGAATGGGAAATTTCCAAGTAGTACAAAATTGATCCAAGTTGTTATATCTTGTATGAGCATAGCAGTCGGATTTAGTCCAGTGTAATAACATTAACATAACTATTAGCATATTTGGGGAAAAGAGTTCCTCTCCTGGTTAAAATGAGCAGAACACAATCTGATTAACGTACCAACATTATTTGCAATGCATAATGCACCAACATTATTTGCAATGCATAATGCACATCATTTTTTATTTGTTTGTTTTAAAATATTTCTTAAATCATGACTAATAAGTTTTATTGAATCAATTTGCGTAAAAGTAGTGTTCAATAAAAAATGTTGCCTTGTGAGCCAAACCCATCCCTTGTCTTGAAGTCAAGCACTTCTGTTCATCGCCAAATGCATAATGTACCATCCTGCCCTTTTTAAACATCAGAGTCAATGAGGCTTTTGAGTGGACAGTCTTTCAGATAGTAGTGTTTGAAAGGTAGATCTGTCAATCAGTTAAGCAAAGGCAAGTCGTGGAGGACATGGAAGGGGGAAAAATAGAGTTCAAAAATGTCACTCTCAATTAATCTCCTCAGGTTCTGTCCCCATTTAAACCCTCACACATGGAGGATGCCTAACAATGCATTAATTACCTAGCCATCTTAATTGACTGTGACAAGGGCTGGGGATGTTTTGCATTCAGTATTTTTGTTTTCTTGTAATTTCAGATTAAAAAAATAGCTGAAATACAGTTGTGAAGTGACAAAAATGGTGACATGAAAAACTCTTATATAGCAGATGTTGTTTAATTTGAATTCTTTCGTATATTATTTTTGGGAACGAGGAAAAATACAGCCCGTTTCTAACCTATGACAATCACCTCACGACAAACAGCTTGTCATATTGTGCGTTTATCTTCCTTTTTGGAATTTTGTTCCTAAAAATTTTATTAAGTGTAAAATAGACACAGCGAATGAAATGTAAATGATTTGCAGGTTTGTATTTTGTATTTCAGCTCTGCCTCATTGTACTCACACCTTAAATATTTAAAGACCCCCTCCATAAAACCTTTGCTACTTTACAAGGGCACCGCATGCTGTTTAATCTCTCTTTACCTGCAGGCGAAGCAACAGCAATGTAACGACAGCAAGCGGTAGTTAGCGAGATCAGGAAAACAAGCCCACAGCCACAGACGGGGCACAGAGCAGTTCAAAGTTTCTACAGCTCGTCTTTTTGAAGTCGAGCACTGACAACACCGGCTTTGGGTTTAAAATGAAAGAGACACATTGAGACGTATTTTGAACATACTGTATGTCTTAACATTTCATATGCATTTTCCCAACTTTTTCAACTGCTTATCAAGAGTCAGCTGTGAACCTATTAGAGCTAGACATTAAAGTTTTGCACCTTCAACTTTTTTTTTTTTTTTTTTGCACCCCCTGAATCCATTGAACCATGGGAGAGGCAAATTAAATTGGACGTGTGGCTCGGAAATGCCTGTTTATTTACTTGTTCACAGTCCTTGAGCTATAAATTGGATGTCACCTTTGCTACTTGTCATTCTTTGATATGGATGTGTTGTGGGTACCAAAGTAGGGGGTTGATTGTTTGCTCTTAACATCACTTAAATGGAAGGCCTCAATAGCCTGTAGTAATTCTCAGTGATTGGCAGTTTTGTTTGCCGTGATGCTTTGACCGTGTGTATAGCGATCCACACAAGCTGGATTTGACAGTAATTAAAGAAAAAAAAACATGATATCAGTTTTCTTCTGGCCTTTAAAGATGCATCTGAATGTGCAGCACATTTTGCTATTTATGGTTTTGTCAATCAGCAGTGGAATGCATGGTTTATAAAAGATTAATCACTTAGTTTTTTCAGTCTGATATCTTGTGGTGAAGTCAGTGGCATGTCAGATCTGGCTAGCGTATTTACTCAAGTCTGTCAGTGTGCAGATCTGATGCTGTCTTTACGCTGACATCAAAACATTATGATAGAGGGTGCTACTATAAATGGAACACAAAATCCATATTTTACACTCGAATCAACTGAAAATGAAATAATGTATATTTTGCTTAAAGAAAATGAGGCCTATTTTAAGATCATTTAAGATGTCTTATCAGTATGATTTTTACAATGACATTTATTTTCATGACAACTTCCTGCAAGGTTGTAATTACTGTAATAGATAAATATTATATACATTACATTATTTAAAATAAAAAATGATAGACGGATGGATGTTATGCTAATTATAGGTATTATAATATAAATATATTGTTATTATAATAAGCTAAAAAAAGGCCAACCAAAGCACTAGAACTAATTTTTTTTTTCTCCTAGTTGAACCAGAGATTATCTTTCAGAAAAAGCTTAGACAAGATTAAATCTGTTTTCTGCTGTAATTACACCATTACAGATGTTCTTGATTTGTTTGTCAGGCTCCTCAGACAATAGTAACACCTGTTTATGTCTCTGTTTTACTTATTTACCATTCAGAGGCAACCTGTCAGGCTGACAGGTACTATTTGTTGCATTGCCACAGCAGTGTGGTGTTTATGTCTGCATCTGATTGTTGCATCGCTGGGCGACGCGAGGGAATACAGGGAAACTTCACAGGTGTGTGAAACGCGCACCTGCAGCCTGCTCTCGCAGGGATAACCGCTTGTGTCCCCACACCACCCTCGTAATAGCTGCTCATCCTGTGGTCTTTCATGAAAATCCGCCACCCCAGCTTCCTAGACTTGTTCATTCATTAATTTAATCTCCATCCTCATTCCACTGTGCTTGCACTACTTCTGCATTACTGAATGTCATATATTTCCTGTATTATTACGTTATTTCAAGTCAAACACATGTGGATGAAGTAAATTGCAACATACCGTAACTGGCTTAATGTGGGATGCAGCTGTGTTCTGAGCAAAAGGTTAAGGAAGGACCAGAATACGGCCCTGGAAGAATACGTGCCTCATGGAAGATTGGAGCGATTGTGGCTTCTCTTTCTCATCTCAGTCCCTCTTCTAAGAATCGAAAGTGACTAACAAAGAGAAATACTCCACTGCCCGAGGAATATTCATGATCTGGCTTTCAGGTTAAAAATGTATATGCAAATGTACTACAATAGAGCATGCACAGGTTGTTAATAAATTAGCACATGGCAGAAATAATTCCGCTTAGCGGGATGAATCTTTGTGCAAGCTGTCAGCTATCGCATTGTTCTGGATAGAATGTGACGCTGAGACAGCAACACAGCCAGTGAACTGTGATGTTTTAGTGTACTGGCTCCTAAATCTCGTGGCACTGGCAAAAATCGTGTCGTTTGTGTGTGTGGTTAGCGTGAAAGGGATCGTGTTGGTGTGCGTGCATTCGTGAGTGTTTTAAAGCTCAGGATTTATAAAGTAGGACAGACAAAGCCAGTATAATATTACCTCTCTTTGGAATGAAATGATGCATAATTTATTCCACCTCAAAAGGAAATATCCGCCTTTTTCTCATCTCTTAAACTACAGATATGAATTTTGTAACGCCATGTCTGGATTGTCTTGTGTGAATTTACAGTTGCCATTTCCTGAAAATGATGGGATATACCTGATCATCACTATTATTATGTTCGCAACTACTGAGGAAGTCAATGAGCAGTTATACATTTACCCAGAGGGAAGTTTTATTATTCGGAGTTTGCTTTGTCATAGGATATTAGTTATGTTTTAATACCAACTTTCTTAGATATTTCACCTAAGGTTGCTTTTGGAGCAATTTAATTATGCAGTTGTCATTATTGTAATGAAGTTGTTATTATGCAAACCTACAGTAGGAATTAAAAGCTAAAATATTACTGTTTGCAGATTATTGTTTTATAGCTCCAGAAATTTAACTAACTTAATTATTTTCCTGGGAAACATTAAAGTCATCAGTTTTCATTACAGTAACGACTTTAATATCTCATTTGTTTGTCCGTGATAGTAAATGCAGAACAAATTAAGACTAACTAAAATTATTAAAACAGAAGTAAATGAGACAGTTATTGACTAGCCTGACTACGTCAGAATTCGTACTTCCGCTTGATTTCAGTTCGCTTCTGTACTCAGTCTGAGATAGCATACCATCTCCCAGATTTCCTCCGGCTCCGCAACAGCCATCCAATCAATGAACAGAGGGCGGGCTGAGAGCCTTGACGTAGACGCTAAACTAAGTGTAAGTGCTGAATTTAAGATTGCAGTTTAGGTTAGGGAAATCGAAAATGATCGCAGATATGGAGACACGGGATGCAATTCGCTCTGTTGTGGACAATATACCTGGCATTTGCCAACTGAAGCCCGAACAAGAAGAGTTTTTGTTTCACATTTTGAATGGAGGTGTTGTTGTGGCCCTACTCCTGACAGGTTTTAGGAAAAGTTTAATTCATCAACTGTTACCAATCGTCAGCGAGAAACTGGGGAGGCCAAAGTCCGGCAAGGCAATAATTGTGATTGTGTCCCCGTTGGTTGCTCTCATGCAGGATCAGGTTAAAGCATACCTGTGTTTCCAGTGGAAGTTTGAGGCAGCTGAGCCAGCGCATAATACACGTCAAAACCAAATGTTATGTGATTGGCTTACGGGTACACCAATGATTTTAAATTTCAGACAAGCGCCCCACCACAAAAAAGTAAATGCTTGTCAATTATACCCTTCCAGACTAGTTATTCTAGTTATTGCCCTTCCAGACTCGTTCTAGTTATTGACAAACATTAGGGAGTGAATACCTATAGCGTTTTGATGTCGGAAGTATTTGAGAAGTGTTTGAGTTCAGATTGAGATCTTTCATGTTCATTGATTGCACTTGTCAGCACAATTTGACATCGGTGAGAGGAGAAACATCTGAGAAACAGGTGCTTTGAGAGGACAACTCAACATTTGCTCTCCATTTAATCTCATTGCTGTCTAGGAGAAAAAAACTGAGATTATAAAGTGATCTCATTTAGGATTTTTCTTCCCTATATGGTCTCTTCAGGTATCCTCAGTCTTCCAAAGTGCAATCCATGCAGGGTTACCTATGTGTCTGATCATGCACGAGTGTATCGGTGCGTGTCTGCTTGCATCAGCTCTTTGGACTGCCAAGCCTGTGATTCTGTGAGTGTTTACATCCTGTTGTGCCAGCTGGTGTTGCGTGGCACTTCTTCTTGCCCCATCCCAGATTAGCATAGCATGATCTCATAGCAAGAAACCAGCACCACATAAGCTTTTCAATATCAACAGAATGGGACAGTCACAGCTGCCCCAGAAATTGAAGGTGTCGCTAGAGAAGGGGATGTTGGGCAGGGTTTCTCTTTATCCTTGGTTGGGTCTGCGACTAAAATTCTTTGACAGCTCTACAATGTGTCAGTTGTGGGCAGATTTCTTTGTTTGTCATAATGAAACTGCCTTCGTAAGCCATTCTACTTCTACAGTGTGACAATTTAGGAACTTGATTTTATCTGTCAGGAGTTAGCTTTGTTTCCATGTACTGAATATAATTTATGCAAAACAACAACAAAAAAAATCTATATACGGTACCACAAAAAAGCAATTCTTGAGTATAGCTTGAGTATAGCTAATTTCTGTCCCATGTATTTAAAACTACATTTTCATTGGCTAAATAATCTAAAGAAAAAAAAGACAGAACTGTCACTGCCAAGCTAAATATATAAATAGTTTTTCATTAAGCTATTCTTGAATAAAGCTGCATTTCCATGCCATGTGTTCAAGAAAACATTGTCATTGGCTAAAAAATAAAATAAATAAATAATATATTATAAGAAACAAAAAAAGATTCATTACTTGCATAATAGCTATAGTTAAAATGGTTTTCAAGTTAAAGACATAAACAGCCAAAATCAAACACTATCAAGCATTGGTAAAACCACTAAATAGTTATAACCGCATAACAACAGGCTGTAAAAAGGTCTGGGTGGTAGATAGATGTTTTTGTTTACTGTAGCCGGTAAACAAAGCTCTAATTCAAGCAAAATGATTCCAGCATGTACGACAGAATTTGTGGGATTTAATGATGTGTATCAATGCCTTTAAGACATAACCGGCTTGTATAGTGAGTGGAACTGTGTTGCATGGAGTGCAATTGTTTGAAAGTGTCCACAGATGTCTTATAAGACTTCTGGTAAGAAATGCAAACCGTGTGTGTGTGTGTGTGTGTGTGTGTGTGTGAGACAGAGAGAGAGAGAGAGAGAGAGAGTGAGTGTGTTTTTGAAGAACTAGCTTTAATGTCACCATGGCCCACAAGAAGAAGAGGAGTTTAACCTTAGATCGTAAAAAGGGCTTGTTTGACTTCAGTGTCATGCTTTGAATTGCCTGGATTCTGAGTGAATGGAAAAGTCCTGTCAGGAAGGTTGCTTTGAGGGCAGCAGATCTGAAAAGTCTGTAAACAATGACGCATCGGCATGTGCCAGAGCGCAAAGGAAGGCAGATCTCCTGTCCATGTCGCTCACAGGAAGAGAACACAATCAGGCCTCTGTTTTAGACTCATAATTCAGAGATTCATGCTTCATGAGAAGCCGCCCATAGGCCTGTGTAATACACAGAAGGGGTCTTTCTATCCACTTTTTATCTCTTTCTTTCTTTTACAGCAGTGCATGTTATGTGATGAATGTGGGCTGGGCAATACATTTTATTGCAGTCTCGATATGATATTGTTTAACGATGATAAGCTCTGCACATTTTTGGTCAATATGGACTAATCTAATAGTCTATCACACATCAGAAATAAACTCGACAACAGCCAGTCAGTGCATGTTGCTAGTAAGTCTGCATGTTTTATGTCTCTCAAACACATGTGACATTTGATGTTTTCAATGTCTGCATCATGAGCTACATCTCCAGAGCTGCTCTGAGAGTCACCTGCAACCTTTTCACCATTTCATTTGAGAAAAAGCTGTCAAATATGCAATGAAACTCAAATGCTTCATGACAAACCGCCAAAATAAAAGTTTGATAACGATATAAATAGGGATGGGACGATAACCGGTTTTATTGATAACCGTGATAAAATGTGCTGAAGGTTAGTAATATCGTTTAAAAATGAATTATCATTAAAACCGTGTTTGATTATCGCGGTTTTAATAACTCACTATTAAATCATGTCCAGCCAGCAACAGTCTGACACAAGCGCAGCGCACAATGTTTTTTTTGTTTTTTTTCGAGAAGGAATGGCGAAAGTCAGTGACTTTTCTATGCTTTTCGATGCTTCTACACTTTTCATTGTAAGGAAGGAAATACCACAGAATTTAATCTTTCTTTAAATTAAGTGCATAGAGTTGCTTGTTTTATTAGTTGTTTGTTGATTATTAAATATAAAACTTGCTGAAATGTTTTCAGTGTGAGCATCAACTATTTTTGAACACTTTCATCTCGTTTCAACAAAACCGTGATAATATTGATAATCGTGATAATTTTAGTCACTATAATCGTGATATTAAATTTTCATACTGTCCCATCCCTATTTGAAATGTACTTTTCTAAGTAATAATAATAGTATTTTTATTTTAAGTAATATTGTCCACCCAAGATATTCTTTCATAATTTTTCACGGTTGTGTTGTGCAGCATCATATTTGATAAAAATAAATAAAAAAATAAAATCTTGTTTTATTGTAAAACAATTGTTGCATTAATTTGATTGCAATTAAAAATTTTATTAATTAATTTTTATTAGACAATTTCGATGATAAATTTGTATCAAATCATAAAGCACCATTTAGGGGCTCTATTGGAGATTAATTGTGAAAAACATTTCCTTCTCTATTATAATGATGATAAATGATATGGAAAATAATATCATGATAATATTTTTGACCATATCCCCAGCTCTAGCCAGTTCACACATCAGTAATGCAAAATAATAATTTGTGCATCTTAAATCATAGTATGTCAAAGATACCTTTTCTGGTAGATTTTCAAAGTGTGCATTCATTCTTTGTGCTGTAAAGAGTAGGTTGTGGCATAATACAACCCGAATTCCGGAAAAGTTGGGACGTTTTTAAAATTTTAATAAAATGAAAACTAAAGGAATTTCAAATCACATGAGCCAATATTTTATTCACAATAGAACATAGATAACGTAGCAAATGTTTAAACTGAGAAATTTTACACATTTATCCACTTAATTAGCTCATTTAAAATTTAATGCCTGCTACAGGTCTCAAAAAAGTTGGCACGCGGGCAACAAATGGCTAAAAAAGCAAGCAGTTTTGAAAAGATTCAGCTGGGAGAACATCTAGTGATTAATTAAGTTAATTGATATCAGGTCTGTAACATGATTAGCTATAAAAGCTTTGTCTTAGAGAAGCAGAGTCTCTCAGAAGTAAAGATGGGCAGAAGCTCTCCAATCTGTGAAAGACTGCGTAAAAAAATTGTGGAAAACTTTAAAAACAATGTTCCTCTACGTCAAATTGCAAAGGCTTTGCAAATCTCATCATCTACAGTGCATAACATCATCAAAAGATTCAGAGAAACTGGAGAAATCTCTGTGCGTAAGGGACAAGGCCGGAGACCTTTATTGGATGCCCGTGGTCTTCAGGCTCTCAGACGACACTGCATCACTCATCGGCATGATTGTGTCAATGACATTACTAAATGGGCCGAGGAATACTTTCAGAAACCACTGTCGGTAAACACAATCCGCCGTGCCATCAGCAGATGCCAACTAAAGCTCTATCATGCAAAAAGGAATCCATATGTGAATATGGTCCAGAAGCGCCGCCGTGTCCTGTGGGCCAAGGCTCATTTAAAATGGACTATTTCAAAGTGGAATAGTGTTTTATGGTCAGACGAGTCCAAATTTGACATTCTTGTTGGAAATCACGGACGCCGTGTCCTCCGGGCTAAAGAGGAGGGAGACCTTCCAGCATGTTATCAGCGTTCAGTTCAAAAGCCAGCATCTCTGATGGTATGGGTGTCACGTGGGGGATCCAATGAGGCACGGTGAGATCCAATTGCAGGTATGCTGTTTATTGAAGGGTAAATCCAAAAGGGTAAACAGTCCAGGCAGGGTCAAAACCAGAATATCCAATAAACCAGAAAACAGACAAGAACACACGGCAAGATCAAGACTACGGATTAACTTCAACATAAGACATTAAACAAGGACTCCGTAACACAGACTCAGACAGACCGGGTATAAATACACAAAAGGATAATGGGGAAACAGGAGACAGGTGGGGAACAATCAATTAACTAAACAAGGAGGAAGGTGACCAAATAAGGAGACAGGAAGTGATAATTGATAAACACTGTGGGAACTGAGGACACCTAGTGGAAACCCAGGGAACACAACCCAGACACTGTGACAATGGGGGTGCATAAGTGCATACGGTATGGGCAGCTTGCATGTTTTGGAAGGCTCTGTGAATGCTGAAAGGTATATAAAGGTTTTAGAGCAACATATGCTTCCCTCCAAACAACGTCTATTTCAGGGAAGGCCTTGTTTATTTCAGCAGGACAATGCAAAACCACATACTGCAGCTATAACAACAGCATGGCTTCGTCGTAGAAGAGTCCGGGTGCTAACCTGGCCTGCCTGCAGTCCAGATCTTTCACCTATAGAGAACATTTGGCGCATCATTAAACGCAAAATACTTCAAAGACGACCAAGAACTCTTCAGCAGCTGGAAATCTATATAAGGCAAGAATGGGACCAAATTCCAACAGCAAAACTCCAGCAACTCATAGCCTCAATGCCCAGACGTCTTCAAACTGTTTTGAAAAGAAAAGGAGATGCTACACCATGGTAAACATGCCCCGTCCCAACTATTTTGAGACCTGTAGCAGAAATCAAAATTGAAATGAGCTCATTTTGTGCATAAAATTGTAAACTTTCTCAGTTTAAACATTTGCTATGTTATCTATGTTCTATTGTGAATAAAATATTGGCTCATGTGATTTGAAAGTCTTTTAGTTTTCATTTTATTAAAATTTAAAAAACGTCCCAACTTTTCCGGAATTCGGGTTGTAGTTCTGTTTTGGCTGATTTTTTTCTCGTTGAATGTCCTGTCTTGTATCATACTATTTCAGATTGCGGTCGAAAGTGAGAAGCTGCTTTAGTGTTGACTAAAAATACATAAAGCTACAAGTGAAATGACTTGGATAAGCTACATTTTAATGCTTGCATGTGATGGGGGAGACCACTGGTTCATTGTCTTAAAACATATTTAAAGGTATGTACTTTATCATCAGAGATGTACATACTATTATTGTGATTTGGAACACAGCCACGCTCATTAGCTGCAATAAAAATAACAAAGAATCAGTGTATAAAGTAAACACACAGAGTCATTAAGACAGCAGTGCAAATACATCAGACGTTTATTAGCATAAACACTTCAACCAATATACGTGCTTTGAGGTAGACGCTATGCGGCAAACATACAAGAAGAAAAACAAAATCCCTGGATAAATAATTAAATCTCTTGTGACAGCGCACAAAGCTTCTGTGATGCATTAATTGGGTGAAATTAGCATGAATTAAAGCAAATAAGTGTAACATGTAATTTATTACTTTCTAAGCATACTTTCGCCGTGGAAGTCTCAGATTTCCCCCAAGATTGCTTTAACAGCTATAATGCATTTCTTAATTTACTCTGTGGAAAATCAATTTTTTCAGAGTTCATTAAGCACCAATATGTTACAATGCAGCTCCCCAGAGCACGCGGCTACAGAAAAACATTATGCAAATTGCTGCGAGCGCATTCTCAGTATGTAAATAGATACTAACACCAGTGTCAAGTCTCAGTGGAAAGCTTTGTTAGTGAAACCTTTTGTTTCACTGCTTTCTGTGATATTGCAGATGAAAATAGCTTTCGCCTTGTTGCTTTCGAGCAATGTGTCTACAAGTTTTGCAGTTTGCAGTGTTCTTTGCTTCAGTTTTGCATCTGTTCTGTCATTTTTGTCAGCGCTTCTGAATTCCCTCGCTCACGTGGACTGTAATTGAAACATTGTAGTCCGTGCCGAGAGGCTTTCTGTGCCAACGCGGGGCCCTTGTCCAAAGACCTCACTGTGCAGCCAAACCTTGAGTAGAAAACCCCCTCTGTAAAAAGTGGAAGTCCGTGTTGTAAAGCAGTAACAGGCCACAGAGTGAGCCCACAGCGCTTTAATACAATCATCAGTTTACACTCAAATATGCTCTTTTCCATTCCTTGGCCTTAATGTTTATGTACCCACAAGAGAGTTTCATGGCACAAGCTCTGTATCTACCTCTCTCTCTCTCTGTTCATTCATTCATCTGTTTTCTTTTCTTCTAAATCTTTTATGTAGGCCTAGCTCTTTTGAAATTTTTGAAAGATTTTAGGTTGAGACAAACGTCAATGAAGTATCATGGATGGTATCAGATAAAGCAATATAGCAATGCAATATTATATTTAGTTCCAATCATATTTCCTCTTATGCAAAACAAAGAAATAACTTCTATTTTTCCATCTATTCTATATATTTCTTTCTTTTTCATAAGGTAAAACCTTCAGAATTAGCAAGATGCTAAATTATAAATAAATGTATGAAGAAATAACTTCAATAAAATATTTGTCACTGTGTTACAGTAAGTGTACATATGTATATATAATAAAATATGAGTAAATTAAATAAATTATTAATAATTCATTTTTTTCAAGATTAAGCACTGTATCACAATATGTATGTGTGGCATGCATTAAAAAGACAGTTCTACTAATAGTAATATTAGTAATAATACAATTTGTAGCACTTTTATTTTTTTGCAATTTTATTACAGTACTACAATTGTTTAAATTTTCAAATGTCTCCAAAAAAAATTAATAATAAATAAATGTACGTAAAAATAATGATATTGGAGTGAATTTATATTATATGTAATTTATTAATATAAAAATGATTAATTGTCCGTTATCATTCTGAAGTAATTCTATATTGTAATGTGTCTTCAGGAGCACTGGCTCTCATCTTTGCTGCTATAGAGTGAGTCACCTCACAAGAATCATGTCTTTAATGTCACTTGTTCTTAAGTGAAGCATTATTATACAGTCTTGAAGTCCTTTCTCTGTCAAACCACCATCTGAGAACAATAGCATCACCCAGCTCTTCAGGACACATGCTGCATTTAACGTCTTTCTATTTCTGTATGATCAGGAATCAGAAGTACACCCTGTAAAGGACACTGTTGACTTCATCCTAAGAAAACAGAATTTGGAAAAATCTTTTTCTTTCCCAATTTGACCCAACTTGTCCATAAACAAAATAAGTAAATAAATAAATAAATAGAGTGAAAAATTATCTATTATAAAAATATGAATAATAATAATAAAAATGCATTTTATTAATAATGCACTTTTCTCATATCCAAACCGCTACAATATTAGCAATATTATTAATATTGCTATTAATATTAATGTTTATTATATTAAAATAAAATACAAATATGAAAATAATTACAAATTTAATTGATATAAAATAGCTTTGTAAAATATATATATGCACAATTTATATTTCCATTAAAAGATAAATAATTTCTTACATTTATATAACTAAGGGAACTAATAATGATACATTTCAAATAAATCTTGGTTCTTTTGAGAATTAGTCTGAATATATAATATAACATAATATAATATAATACTGTATAATTCTATCTAATATCAATTCCAAACTGTTATCTAATAATTGATTTTGCTTCAGTAGATGTCGTATTCAATTTGCAAATGAAAACGAGGTTGTGATAGTCAGATGTACTGTATGGTCTGTTCATTATGTCATACTGCCTTAAGGTCTTAGGTCCTGTTTAATTTCCACAACTCGTTTTCCAGAGTTTATGACCACTGGAGATTTGACTGTTTCAGTGTTTTTTTGGCTGAAAGGGATGGCATAGTGAACAGGCTGTACTTTTATCCCAAAGCCTCGTTTTCATTTGTCGAATTGAATATGGCATCTGCTCTGATTAAAGTCTACGAAAGTAAAGTGTAGTATTCACCACAGTGTTTGAATCTCCGGTCTCACCATGCTGTGAGTGCTATGGAGTCCATACCACATTATAATAGATGTCAAATAAGACCCATCAGACTGACTGAGGGGAAAAATGAGCAGCAAGGGTTAGACATGCAGGAGAAGTCTGCCATCACCTTGGCATGCTTCATTAAATGACTGTGTGTGTGTGTGGGTACTGGACCCCAGCTGCAGTCGAGCAGCCCAATTGCCTCTCCCCTGACAGGTAGTCATGTGTCCAGAGTTGGGCTTTGGGAGTGTGAGATGAGTTTAAGCCCTTGGGCTAAAGACACTCAACCCAATGGGAGATCACAGAGCTCTCCAAAATCAGCAGTCTGGGAATGGCACATCGCACTGGAACTATCGCTCGTGGCAGCTGTCCACATCAATATGACACGTAAACACACTGGGAAGATGCATGAATGTGAAAACAAAATGGAGCCAAGAATTTTGACCTATCAGGGATCAATCAGCTGACAAACTGAAGAAAGTCTTGTTCTTTGTATGTTTTGACAGTATGTTTTTAGAGGGTGAGTTCACCCTAAAAATGTAAATTGTATTTCACACACCTTCGTGTGATGTCATCGTGTGATGTCATATCAAACCTGTTTGACTTTCTATTATTATTATTTTGCATTATTATTTAGTTTTCTGAAGTCATGTTAACTTTGTGATAACTCAAAAGTTCAGTTAATAAGATTTTTTAATGTTTCTGAAACAAGTCTCTTAAGCTTACCATGCCTTTATTTTTAATATTGTGAAATATTTTTTACAATTTAAGGTAATTTATTTATATTTAAATATATTTTAAAATGTAATGTATTCCTGTGATGTAAAGCTGAATTTTCAACATCATTACTCCAGTCTTCAGTGACACATGATCCATCAGAAATCATTCTAATATACTGATAAGCTGCTTAAGAAACATTTCTTATTATTATCAATGTTGAAAACAGCTTAATGTTTTTCAGAATGCTTTGAATAGAAAGCTTAAAAGAACCATGTTTATTTGAAATGGAAATGTTTCTACATTGTAAATGTATCACTCTATCTTTTGATCCGTCGCATCTGTGCTGAATAAATGCTAATCTCTTCATTCCCACAGAAGAAAGAATCTCATGCAGGTTTGGAACGATATGAGGGTGAGTAAATGCTGCATTTAATTTAATCTTCTTTTAGTAGTTGTAGTACTCTAAATGATTTTCATGTTACGTTCTGTATCCCACTGGATTCAGGTTTTGTTTACTGACATTAATTTTACCTTTTTTTTAAGTCTAAAGTGTTTGCATGCCTTTCCAGTGGGACGCTCAGAGAGAATTTGCCTGTCATGCTTGTTTATGTGATGTACCCTCAAATGAGAGCATTTTATTCCTCTAGGTGGTCCTCCATTGTGTTCCTCAGCTTGCCACTTTGATGGATCCACCTGAGAGATTCCTCTAAATGGGTCTTTTCTCCCAACAGCCGCTCTGCTCTGGGCTTGTTTACTGACAAATTTCCCCATAGCGACACTACATTTCTTTTTCTTGGTTTATTTTCAATGTATAAAGTATTAAATTAGGAAACAGAAACATTTATTTCTCTCATTCTGATTCACACACTTCTGTCCTCTGGAAAAAATTGAAATACGGGCTTTTTCTCAATGTCCCCGGCTCCCAGCTCTTGCTGTCTGGTTGGCCTAATTGCACTAGCAGTAGCCAGCATGCTAATTGCACAGGGCCCCCTGTTGTCACAGCATTTACATGGGCTGCTTGATTCAGAATTTAATCTGCTTGAAGGGTTTGGATTTCATGCTTGTTTTAAATTCAAACACCCCTTGGGATTTAATATAGCAAAGAATGAGAGGACGAAGGGAAAAAATGTGACTAGTTTTGTTGGTTTGCAAATTGTTTTCGCACATTTACATGTATTTATGTGCAACTTAGTATCAGATCACTAGCTAAATGTCAAAGTTTGGCACAAAGTCATGCCGTTATTTCTTTTTAATAGACACTGAGATATCTCTGAGCGGAGAAGATGTGCAGGCTTGCCCTCGATCCTGACTATTGGAAAGCTGCGCGAGTTTATGCAGTACACAGTCTGTGGCCTAGCCTGGTGTTTCACGTTTGATCTGAGGCTGAAGGAGCTCACGATACCGTGAGGTACCGTATGAACCCACGTGCCGCAAAGCAATCAAAGACGGGTGGCTATTTTAGATTCGGCGAGGTTCAGTAGATTTGAGTTCAATACGACCGCCGAGGCCACACATGATCGTATCGCTGAAATCACAACCGTAGCTCCTCAACCGAAGCAATTCCCACAGTGGCAGAAAACTCCAAGATGGTTCATGCTGTAGTTTTCAGTCTAAGCTTCAATATTCTGTGGTTTTATTAATGGAAAACACTAAGCAGAGATGTGCAAGCGAACCTTTAGTTGGCCTAGTTGTCAAACGCTGGCCCTCTGCTAAGACTTCCCAGTTTAATTCTCCATTCTCCATTTTTTTTTTTTTTTTTCAAGGCAAACTGTTTGTGTCTCCGAAAAAAAACATACCATCATATCAAGTCTGCTTGCTCTCTTTCCCTCCCTTTTTTCTCTCTTGCTCTGTTAGGGGAAACGGGGAAGGCTGACAGCTGACAGCAGTCCGGAGAGAGCTGTTTTAGACTCTCAGTGGGCCAGGCAACAGAAGAATAATGAAGCCATTGTGGCTGTGTCCAAATTCCTCACCCTGAAGCCCTTTCTAGAAGAATAGTGCCCACTGTGTGGAGATTTGCTCTGCCGCAATACTCCAAGGACCAGAGGAGGCTCGGAGCTCCTATTTGGAGAGGAGATGTTGATGTTGGACGGCTCTGTCGAGGCTGTACGGCGGGAAGAGCGAGGGAGTCACCCCTGTCAGGCAATATATAGCATACGTCTTATGTAAGACAGATGCAGTCTGGGGTAAAACGTGCACGACATCCGTGCAAGGCCGGACATGGTGCCGCTTCCTGTGCTCTCAAACGATTTTCAGTGATATTCCTGGGTTCTGGATCAGGTTCTTTTGCGCTTGGATATCCAGTTCCAAATTTTCCCCGCCGTCTCCCCCCTTCGTTTCACTGTCACCTCCCATTACGCGAGAACCGGCGAGCTCCCGTTGACTTCACCCTGAACCCAAGGAGCCGTGCGCAGTCCGCAGAGGACCGCACCGCACGTCAGCGCTGACAGCTCCAAACTGAAATAGCTCCACTCATTAACTCGCGGAAAAAAGTGGCAGCGCTCAAAAGCTAGGCTTATTTATCAGCGTGCCATGCCATCTGCATGCCATATTGTGCTCTTAAGATTTACAGCGCTGTCTCCTTGCCTCCCTTAGTTCAATAGATGCAGTTGGCAACTCAGCGGCGCTGATATCAACCCAATTATAAATATTTATAATCTGCACATTTAAAAAAAAAAATCCTGTCAATCACAAAGACAAAGCCAGATAAGCTCAGAGTGTATCCGGGATGCAATTTGCATGCCACAGAACTTGTTATCCATTTTGTTTTTTTGTACTTTGCACACAAGATGCTCTCTGCACAGATTAAATATAGAAGTTTTGTTCTCGGAGAGAGCCAAGCTTACAGTATTTTTCTCTTCTCTGCATGTTGATGCTACACTGATGGCGATTCATTATTGAGAGGGAAAACCATCATAACTGAGCTCCCTTTTTTGTGTTCTTGTCATCTATTTTGCATGGTTTTTTGTCAGTCAGTACAGAGAAATAGCTCAAGTGCTCTTGCTCTCTTAGGGTGCGTGTTTGTTGGAGTAACCGTCCTCTGATGAAGGAAGTTGTTTTGTGTAGCAGAACGAGAGAAAGAAGTTGTGATTGGAGTCTGAACTGCTGGAGTGCAAAGTACCACATCTGTGAGTTCAGTTAGACTCGTATTTGTTCTCTAAAAGTTTTCACTTTCTGAGCAACTTCAAAACTTAAACAGTCCTCACACTCATCTATGGGCAAATGTTTCTTGTAAGAGTTTTTTTTTGATTCTTTTAATAAAAAACTTTCAGTCAGTAAGAAATACATTTTTTATATTGATGAGGATACATTAAATTGATCAAAAGTGACAGTAAAGATATTTAGGTTACACTTTGTTTTAAGGTGTCCTTGTGTCCTTAAGTATTGAGTAATGTAATTAACTACATGTACTTACAGTACTATGTGGTTATGGTTAGGATTAGGGTTTGTCTTAGGGTTACTTGCATGTACAGTAATTATGCATAATTTATTGTTATTATAATAGTAAGTGCATGTAACATGCAAGGACATCTTTAAAAAGTGTTACCAACATTTATAATGTTATTTTGTAATGTTCTATTTTAAATAAATACTGTTATTTTGAACTTTCTATTCATTAAAGAATACAGAAAAAAAACAAGTAGCACAATTGTTTTAAATATAAATAATACATGTGTCTTGAGGATTAAATCAGCATATTAGAATGATTTTTGAAGGATCGTGAGACACTGAAGACAGGAGGAATGATGCTGAAAATTAGTGATCGACCGATATTAATTTTTTTTTACATATATATAACCGATACCAATTATTTGCATGTTTATGTGCCCGATAACCGATATGCAGAACCAATATTTATTTTCTGTTATAAAGTAAGAACATACAGTACAGACCAAAAGTTTGGACACACCTTCTCATTCAAAGAGTTTTCTTTATTTTCATGACTATGAAAATTGTAGATTCACACTGAAGGCATCAAAACTATGAATTAATGAATTATGTTGAATTATATGGAATTATATACATAACAAAAAAGTGTGAAACGACTGTCATATTCTAGGTTCTTCAAAGTAGCCACTTTTTGCTTTGATTACTGCTTTGCACACTCTTGGCATTCTCTTGATGAGCTTCAAGAGGTAGTCACCTGAAATGGTCTTCCAACAGTCTTGAAGGAGTTCCCCGAGAGATGCTTAGCACTTGTTGGCCCTTTTGCCTTCACTCTGCAGTCCAGCTCACCCCTAAACCATCTCGATTGGGTTCAGGTCCGGTGACTGTGGAGGCCAGGTCATCTGGCGCAGCACCCCATCACTCTCCTTCTTGGTCAAACAGCCCTTGATGCCTTCAGTGTGACTCTACAATTTTCATAGTCATGAAAATAAAGAAAACTCTTTGAATGAGAAGGTGTGTCCAAACCTTTGGTCTGTACTGTACTTCACTTTGTTTTTTCCTTTTTTCAGTAATTTTCAGTCTTGAAAATTAGTCTTTCATGTTAAATGTAATCTTTATATTACAAGAAAAAATTTTTTTTTTTTATAAAAAGCCTCAACAGAAACTACACTAATATTAACAATAAGCAAAATAAATGTAGAATGTCTAATGTTTTCAAATGGAGAATAAATAAAGGACAGGAGTCATATTAACTTCATTTTAAACTACCGTTTAAGTAGGTTTATAAGCTGTTTAGTAGCTACAGAGTCAAGAATAATTCACTGGATAATGTTCATTCACTGAATAATATTCTCTAGAATATTATATTGGAATATAACAAACAAAACATCGTATTTTAGTGCATTTCTCAACTGGAATATTATATCAAAATTATTAATAATGGTTTTGTCCTTCTACATTATGAAATGCCTGCTGAGAGCGCGGTTTATCTATGCAGTTACACAGAACTATACTTCCACTGCGATCGCTCGCGGCAGTAATAATTAAGTTGTATTTATTTAGATGTTTATTAGCAAAATAATGGTTATATATTAAATGTTAATACAATTTAAGGTGTTTTAAACAAGTGAACCTTGTTAATAGTTACATGCAGTAGCTGTGCTGGAGCATTTCCTGAGCATCAATCCGCTGAGTGAACAGCAATATGAAAGTGACTTCACAAGACTAATGATGAGCAAATTTATAGCAGAGAGAGAATTAAATTCAGGCTGTATTATTTAACTCATGCAAAGTTGCGTCTTTATTGGGAGAGGATCTTGACGGATTATCTACGTGACTCCGACGACACTAGACTAACTATGAGCATAGACAACAGAGAGAGAATCAAATTCAGTGCTTTTATTTCCAACATGCGCTCATTCATGACTGCATATTATCTAATTCAGGCAAAGTTACGTCTTTATTGGGACAGGACTTGATGGATTATTTAACATGGCTTTAAGAAATAGAGACCAACTCATGGAGTCAGGCTTTTATGTAATGCCTCTAACTTGTGCATAAATGGCTGTTATGTTAAATAAACTTTATTAACTACAGCAAATTAAGTACCTGCATGCCGTTGTCTCGTTGTTCAGACGTGCTGCAATGGTGATCCAGCGCGGAATTCTCAAAACACCCTGCAGATCGTGGCATTTATAGGTGAATTTGATATTACAAAACCAATACCCGATTATGGTAAAATGCTTAAGTATCGGGGTAAATATCGCTAAATTGATATCGGTTTTAAGAATCGGTATTAAGAATATTTCAGTATAGCGCCATTTTTACTGTATTTTTGATTAAATGGAAAGAAAACCAATATCAACATATTGATCATATTGATCAAATGCAGTCTTGGTGGACATAAGAGACTTCTTTCAAAAGCAAAAAAAAAAAATCTTTCCAACCCGAAACTTTTGAAACATAACGGTACATTTAGTGTACAAAAAATGTGAGTAGTGTGTACTGTTGTGGAATGGTTGTCAGGCAGTGCTATGTATTTACTTTGTTTTTGGGTAAGTTACTAGGTGATTACTTGGGAGTTCTTGGGCTCACATCCAAGACTTTTTGATATTTTACTACCTAGTGTAGATAAGACTTTTTTAGTTTATTATCTGCCAAATAAAAATGGTTAGTTTGATCACTTATAAAAGTAATAACTTGGTTTGGGGTATCAGTCACATGTTGCTTGATGTTTGTTGAATTCCCTGATCTTAAATTAAATGAATAAATTCAAGGCTATTTCTAGATAATTGGCGTGTGTTGTTTAACTCACTCGAACCAAGTCTACAAACCGCAGGCATGGCCACTTTACTTACATCCAGGAGTTTAACTTTATCTAAAGGCCGAAATTCACGTAGCAAAGCTGCAGCGACTCTTGTTGCGTGACATTCTCAGCTGATTTCATGCTTTGCTGATGGAAAATTAGGCCCCTGCGTACTGGGGAATGAAAAGAGAGGGAGGGATAGCTCCTGTTATCGCCTCCACCCCGACACTCCACCCCGACAACAAGAAAACTAGAGCAAAGGAGGCTGAGGCACTGCCTGCTAATGCACTCTAAACAAGATGATGAGCGCTCGCAATCCCCATGTGGAGCGTCTGCCGGCTTCAAAAATATCGGCTGTGTTTTTGTCTCTTTCTCATTCTCTTCCTACTCATACAGTGTTGTAAACCATAGTTATGTGTCTGGCCTTTTAAACAGGCTCCAAACGCATCCCATGCCTCTGAGGTGATTTGACTGGCATGTCATTTGCATTCTCTTTGACCAGTGAAGTACTAAGGAGAAGACTGTTAAAGTGCTGCTCTGATGGCGTTTGGAGTCTCTGGGTGTGTTTTGCCCAAAGTCATTTGAAGTAGGTATTTGAGTCTACTGATATTGTGTTTCTGCATTGTTTTGTTCAAAATGAATCTGTCCTCACTGAGCATCAGTGATGGTTGTGAGTGAGTTGTATTTGTCCTGAGCACTAGAGCCTCATGCGATTCTTAAAAATCATCCAGGTCCTATATACTCTTTGGTCTCCCAGCAATGCTCTGCATATATGAGTTTCTTCTCTCATTGGCTCAGTGATATTGAAATCAGGCTTTGGCATTCAGAATAATTGAGAGAATACGGCTATCATAACAGGCTAGAAAAAAACCATTAATGCTTGAGAAAGTGTGACACAATTTCAAGAACAAAGGATAAGCATCCAAGCAGGATAATTTGGGTAAACACATTTTAGTGACTTATTTTGGAACTATAAAATATTTATTTCTGCAGCCTGCTGTCATTTATCATTAGAAAATAAATTTAAATAGTCCATCAGTTTTTAAAAATAAACAAAAATCACATTTACAGTTACGGTCTCAGTGAAGAATTACAGGATGAACATTTCAAATACCCACTGTTTCGAAAATATAATTGTGGTAAATTGCACTTGTTAACAAGACTAGTGTGAAATTGTTTAGAGATAATTGCTTTTTCTCTTATTATTTAGAGTAAACTCACTAGCTGCATGAAGATACAATAATCCAAAATATGTAATCAAATGCAGAAGGTTCTTTCATGAATTCTATCTAATTATAGAATCAATTACTCCAAATAGTTGTCAGTCATTTAACACAAAATTGAGCACTTAATTCAAAAGACAATCCTATTTCAGTGAAATTAGATATGATAATAAATCTAAGCCAATTTAAATCATTTTAAACTTTAGAATGCTCAATTTATGATATAAATGGGCAAAATTCATGTCACCGATGTTTTGGGCATGTGTGGTGTTATTGTTCTTTGTTTTCAAGTGATGTCAGTGTCTTTCCTGTCAGAGGAGTATAACACTATACCTCACTGGCACTGGTATTTACTGCTTACTTATCATCCTCCATTTCATTTCCAGAGACTTCAGGTGTAACCTGTGTGTGTTCACAGGTTAAAATGACTTCACCTCAAAATTACCTGAGAGATCTATGACACAGAGCAGCTGCTGGGATTGTTCAGAGTCAGTTGCATTGGAAACTTCATTTCATGCCATGAACGTCGCTTCATCATTGTTACGGTAAGGTTCTAGTGACCGTGTTTAATAGCATAGTATTGTATTTACCACAAAAGTGACCCCTATTACTTATTCATTATAGTCTGAACCCTTTTGATAGGCCAAAATTTAAGCCATTATTTGCCTAAAAACTTCTATTAAACAATTGATCCTTATGTCATTTATGACCAACTAACTGTACCACAATTCGATATGATAATCTGAGCAAATAATGACTTTTTTCCTCCCTCATATAAAGGTTTCTCAAGACCTTGGTATTTTTTTATGTTTACAGCTTTTTTTTTTATACTTTTTTTGTTCTATCTATCATTTTTGGATAAATGTTCTAACAATATATTATGTTCCACAGAAGAAAGACAGACATACAGCTTTGGAATGACGTGAGGGTGAGTAAAAGTTGTAACATTTTTTTTACAATGTTACCTCTTTCAATGCAGAAGCTTCAAACTTCTAAACCCTGCAATGATAAATTCAAGCTCACGTTAAGCACAAAATGCACTGAAAATGCCGTTTGAAAGGACTTTTAAAGGTGGCCAGAGATATCCTAACCTTAAAGGCAGGTATTTCTTAATTACTATGACCTTACAACTTCCCACCACCCCACAACCAGAAACACAGCAGCACTTTTCCTGTGATAGATGAGCCTTCAGTCATTTTTTTTTTTTTTTAGCACACGTGTGTGTGTGTGTGTGTGTGTGTGTGTGTGTGTGTGTGTGGATGCTGGTCCGCTTCACATCACACACAGTAGCCCTCCCAGTGCTGTCTGCCGTACCCTGCACAGGAGTGATGAGCTAGAGAAGTGGAAGAATTAAAAGAGTGCAGCAGCGCCCTGTCACACTGCCTCAGTCTGTCAGTACTCCATCTCTCTCTGTCCTGGAGGCCATTATAAGCCTGGAACAGGACACCATCTTGGCCCACCCCTTCCTGGACCCTCGGCGTCAGTATTCTCAGGGACTACAGGAGACGAATAATGACGACTGGTGTGATAGCGCCTCTTCCTCACCAGGTATCTCACCTCCAAGCTGTTCATTTGTATATTGATGGCGGGATCTGAGGAAGAGGGCTCAATCATTCGCCTCGACACTGATTCACCCTCACCGTTCTGAATTTACTCTTACCGGGGGGTGAATTATACTCTCGCTCTCACACACACTCACGCATGCACACGCCACTTGATTTCTGACTAGGAGCGCAGATGATTTGCATCCAGCAATCTTTCCATTACACACCACTTGGTCACAAAATTTAAATTCAATTTGATTACATGTTTTTACAGTGGATTGCCTCTTGGGATATTAGCATAGTGGTTTTTCATCAATGTGTTGTGAAGTTATATCGTTTTCTTTTCTTTTTTTCTGTTTTAGACTGTTGTTGAATGTTGTTGTTTATTTAATAAAGTAAATGCAAATCATATATAAACTGTTAATTTTCATTTTTGCATTAAATCTATAAAAAATATATAATATAAATATAAAATAATATAAAAAATGTAAATATGAGTATAACTAATAAACAGTTTTGTAGTGCACTTTCCTGTTGCTTTTTAAAATTTCTCTGTTATTTATTAAAAAGGCTTTTTCAATTTTAAATAACATTGTAAATGCGGTTTTGTTTTCATGTGCAATAATCTAATTCAAAGGGGATTTTTGAAACAATCTGTTTTGAAATGACTATGATACATTTGAACTAAGTTTAGGCTGTTAGAGGAAATTGTAGAAAATGAGACCTGCATCAACAACGCTGCCCAAAAAAGTTCCTGGCTTTTAACGGAAAAGTCCATTTTTAACCATGCAAAATGCTGAGTTCTTTCTTAATAGATCTCTATTCATTTTCAAATGAGTTGATTAGCCAGCACAATGTCTGTGGATTCAGGGGCCCATTACACATTTATGACAGTAAATTACTGTACATTTACAATCCAAATGAAATTTCATGAGAGTTGATATTGGAAAAAAGCCCTGTGTGTATCTGCTCTTCATTTTGTGTGGCTGCTAATGCATCACACCAACGCCCCCTGTGGTCAGTCCTGTAACTGCAATGGGGGAATGGTGTTGATCCAGCATCTTTGTAACTGTAACTGAGAGGAGAGGTGCTTTATATTAAGGATGTGCTCATTTACATTTATGCTCATTCAGTGTATTGTACTGCATGTTCATTAAATATGTTCAAACATTACAGAGACATGTAATAAATAAGGAGTCCACCTCCGTGTTTGAGTGTGAGCAGGTACGTTGAATCCGTTCTGCATTCACTGCACGGGATCCTCCTTTTTCTTTCCTCCCAAAGTGCCACTCTGTTTTGGCTTCTTTCGTTTTCCATACAACAGTTTAGCAAATGAACAGTGACACACATTAGTATAATCAGGGGCAACTTTTTCTTGTAATGCAATCTTTAAGGAGAGACCAGGAGCGGGGCAGCCTCATGCTTGTGCTGCTCGTCCCACAGCTCTCCGCCTCTAAATTATTCATCATCCAATCAATCATCTTCTCTTTGTTTTGGACCCCAGTGCAGGAGATGAAACGGCAGACTGCCAGAGCTGTTTTTCTTCATCTGAGGTCTGGAAAACATGATCTACTCGGATTACACTCACCCCCAAAACACACACCTCCAGTACCCACGTGCTTTCAGGAAATGCACACACACAGGCAAACAGACACCCCTGAGTCTTGCATCTGTATACAGACCTATAGTGTAGATGTACCTATAGTGTATTTCATATACACCAAACACCACTTCCATTGCAGCCAGTCACATGCGCAAGGGATTTTTTTTTATAATAGTAATGATTAATTCTATTATTAATGTTATTTGTGAGTATATTTATTTTTGTCATTCTTTTTATGCATTCATGTATTTCAGGCGTTTCTGAAATCAAGAGCATCGCCTCAAACTAGCTTCAGTTTTATTTGATTTTATCTGCAGTTCTTTATTTTACGTTTCTTTGCAGTTTGTTAATAACATTTAATATGTTTCTATTTAAATGTGTTTTGTTTCATTTATAATTTATTCATTTTTATTATTATTTTTATTAATTTTTACATTTAAATACATTCGATCCATTTCTAATTTTTAGGACTTTTGAGGTCTTCTTGAGAGATAATTTTAGAGAGAAACCATGAGGAGGGGACATGAAATAGATTTGGGAAAATAGATGAGGAAACATCACAGGCCTGACTCGAACCATGTCACCCATGTGAGTACCAGAGCTATGAAATTTCAAAAGCATGCGTGTTACTTGACAATTTGTCTTTCTGAACAGTAAAATTGCAAATTGACCATATATAAATGTTAAACCTCATGATTAAGCATTAGGTTACAATAAGTTGTGCTGTATTGTGACTGAAACTCAACTTTTTTATATTGTGCCTGTATTGTCTATCTGAGACTCTTTTATATGATTCGGATTTCCACAAAAATGGTAATGAAAATCTTTTTTTGGGGATTTCTGATCAGATGTTTACTTACTAGCTGTAATAATGAGTTCTGCCATGTTCTTGTTCTTTTTGGCCCTTTTAGCAGCTCTGCATTAAACGTGGCATTTTCAAAACATTCAGCAGTGGCTGGGTGAACACAAGTGTGCTTTGGTTTATTATTTGCGTACCAGCTTGTGTCTCCATCCCTGCGTTACATCCCCAGCCTCTTTTCTCGCCTCTCCACGCAGAGCTTTAACGGACATGTCACCACTCAGCGTAATAAAAGCAGCTAGGCTGTATGATCTATCAGCTGCAACACAGAGGCCCGCTTAGCACATCCAAAAGGGGCCCGTCTGCGTCTTTAAGCCTGTGTGGGAGTGGAGCACTAATAGGGGGAAATGTCTTGGACAACTGATTTGAAGATACTTCGCTCAGAGCACGGCAGGTGATGCGGTGTCTTCCCTTTTTGATGTGGCACAACACAGAGTCGCGTCGACTGATAGCTTCAAAACGCAGAAGAGTGAGACCTTATTCAGCCTCCTGCTAGTGCGACATCAGAGGAGCTGACATCTATTATGGTACGGAAAGACAAGTGTTTGAAACCAAATTCAAGTGTGCGTGGAAGTGTCAGGATTTACTACAGGCCCCGGCATCTTTTTTTTTTTTCTCGTTTTCTCTCTTTCTCTCCCCCGCACGCCCACCCTCCTCCTGCAATCCCTTTTTTCTTTTTTTCTTTTCTTTAATAAGGTGGTTTAAACCAAGCATGTCTATATGAACTCTGCAGGAGAAAGCATGAAAGGGTGCTGCCAGCCCATGATGAAAATATTTTAGTCGAAAAGCCCGGTCAGTTCCTACTGACTGGAGACGGGAGGGGAAATGGAAAAACAGCAGAATCTTTCATGATGCTTTTGGTGGAAACAAGTTTGTTTTCATATACTGAGAATAAAAAATATATCTGTTTTAATAAGAAAAAGTATTTTTTTTAGTTTTATCTTTAATGAATAGTAATTAATAAAATATAACTATTTTATAGTATTGTTATTGAGGATAGTTACAGTATTTGAGTATCTCAATATTATGTGATGTTGTTAATCTTGGTAGCACAAATAAGTAAGATGCAAAAGTGTCTAAAATACAAAAATTCTGTCATTATTAGTCACCCTCCACTTGGTCCCAACCTGTATGAGTTTCTCTCTTCTGCTAAACACAAATATTTTGAAGAATGTTCATAACCAAACCATTGATGGTAGCCATTGACTTTTATAGTATATGGAACATTCTTCAAAATATCTTATTTTTGTTTTAAAGTGATAAGATTTTAATTTTTTGGGGGGTGAACTATCCCTTTAAGGTTTATGCAAATACTGCAAGAAAGATTTTGAACCTTTTTACTAACCATTTTAACTAACTTTTAAACTGTTAAACAACTGTGATCATCTAAATGTCTTTTTATGTGTGTAGATATTCACCCGGTGAGTGCCAAACACGTGTATACACACTTCAGTTGAGGATGGAGATCGAGGTGAAATATTGCATGAGGGAATCGTAGCGAGTGAGCCGGACGTCTGGAGGCAGATAAATAGCTTTGGCTGGCGGTTAGGACACATCAGCCGTAAACAGTACCGGCAGCCATAAAAAGACGAACAGCTTTATTTCCCCAGCCCTTGCAGACAGATCAGTGAGATGGACACAGCGCTCAGAGTAAATAAAACAAGCTGACTGGCAGGGCGGTTAGACTGGGAGCAGAAACATCGCTCCGGGTCCCATAATAATGCCCCGTAGGGCTCACGTCAAGACTCTCCAGTGGGACTGAGCAAGTGCTTTCACCTCCCTGATTATCGCTCACCAACTTAACCTGGTATCCACACTGACACCAATAAAAACACAATGTTTGCTTTCTTTTCAGTACGGCTTGCTTGTATGATTACATTACACATTTATAAAATGCATCATTCCAGATTCAAAAATTTATCGACGAGCCATTTTTTAGCATTTTTTTATATAACGCCATCATTGACCACCTATCAGTTCAGTTAACTCAATTCAATGCAATTATAAACCAGTAAAAATTAACAACAGTTATGCTAATTCACAACATTTAAAAAATAATAAAAAATAAAATGTAATCACTCTTTGCTGTCTTAATATTAATGATGATAATAATAACAGACCCCAAAAGGCCTCATGTTAAAAAATAATTGCATCTTTTTTTATTAGTAGTAGTATTGAGCATTGGGTCTTTTGTCACATTGTCATTTATTACAGTAATTTTACCAGGTTTAGAGGGTTTTAGGTTCTCCGCTTCGTGGTGCATAGCTACACCAGTTAACTGTAGTAAAATCATAGCAATGCTCTGCTGGTTTGTGCTTATTTATTTACTAAATGCTAGTTGGTGAGAATACTCTTTTTTGTATTTAAAATATACAGTTTTTAATGCAATAAGGTCTCAGTAGGTTCATGATTTTAATGTAGACATATATAAAATGAATGAGAGTAATATAATATTCCTGTTCATTTTATGGCAAACACATTAAGCGCTGAGACACATGATTGAGTGAACATGTGAGTGTTGATTTAATATCTCTTGATGTTTATATTAATTAGGATTTAATTGTCAAAAATATTTAGCTCCAACATGCAAGTTGGACAAACGGGAAAATATTAGCAGCCCTCGCATTATTCCAGTTTCATCAACCTCGTTTTAATTAACCTCTTTGAATAATTAACCACACGTTATTATCAAATGAAGCAAATAATTGAGGTGCTGGCTCAATTTGTAATTTGACGATTTTCCACCTTTTTAATTCATGTGTTTCCCACTTTGAAACCAAGGAAAAACATTTTACAGTAATGACCTTAATGAACACGGACTGCGGAGATGAGAGGGAGCCGGAATAACACCGTCTGTAGTCAGTGAACACAGACAGACTGGTCAATCCCTTGAGGAGTCTCCGTCTCTGTGTGTGTGTGTGTCTTTCTCTCTCTTTCTCCCTCAGGAGGAGCTGATGGGGCTCAGGGGAACTCTGGAGAATCTCTACACGGCCCAGTATGGGGAGAAGACAGGAAACGGCCTTTCATTACAGTATAGAGGCTCACACTTGGGGGAGCGAAGTCAGAACGACTCTTTCCTCCAGTGTGCAGGCATTGCACCCGTCCACTGGTCTGCTAGGCAAATCCTCTCCCTTCAAACCACCTTGGGACTGGGATTACTGAGATTTTGAGAAGGTAGCGTTCCCCTTTGTGCCCTTCAAGTGTTGACTTCCTCTTTATGTCCGGCTAGCTGTGCAAAGCCACATCTCGTAGCAAAGCAACTCACTGCACTATCAGCTGGCATTTAGAGTTCTTTGGTATAGAACAGACACCATATGGCTCGACTGACCCCGGTGTCAGATCTTAGCTGGCTGTAACACAGGTGCTCTTTCCCCTCCCGCTCACTTTCTGTTGGAGGGTGACAGTGGCCTTCTCCCAAGATGCTTCATCATGGGTCTCACCGTGCTCTCGTTCTTTCAGGCGGACGTTTAACTGCCATGCAAAACTGAACGCTTCACTGCTTCTTCAATCATTCATGTGACAGTTAGCAGCCAATGGTGGCTAATGATTTTCTGTCATGTTCGGTGCGCGGCGCAACCGTGTATTAGATATCGGCGACGGATGGACACATCAACTACTAAAATGGCTCCATTCCCAGGGCCATCAAAAGACACAGCTGTCCTAAAGTGGATGAAATATTCCGCTGCTAGTACCTGCATGCGTACGGTTTGATTTTTATTAGTCACCTGTCCGGTGATCTTTTTTCAAAACATGAATTAAGAGCCTTTTTAAACCTTTTTTTGTATGTAAAGTAGACTCCCTGGTGGAAAAAAAGAAGTTATACTAAGTTTAGGTGGTCAAACTGTGTCTTGGAACATAGTTTAAGTCAGAAATGACATTTGAAACCCATTTTACTTCATATTGTGTCATATTTCAGAGTAAAACTGAATATTAGATGTGAAAAGCGTTACACGCCAGAATGGAGCCAGTCTTAAAATTAGAGTTCACGATGTCCCATCCTGAAACGCCACCGGATGCCACTTTTTAGACTTTTGTCTGGGAGGCAGAGGCTGAAGGTAAAGTTCGCCTTCTAGAGCATCTCATCGATGATGGTTCTGTTTCTGCATTTGTATTTGCTCTACTGCATTTACTATAGGCAAGAACTGCTGCATTGCATACTAAAGTAGCCTAAAACAATAAGTAATTATTTTACTATTAGTTCCTTGCAGCCAGAAAGGAAGCTCAAAAGTCATATTTTTCTTTGTTTAATGTTGAATTGAAGAGACCAGGGACTTGTGTTTAGAAAGTGTAGCCATTTGTGGTCATGTTAACTAGCTAGCACTAACCAGATTGCCAATTTCCAATGTGAATAGAGTTCTGTACCAGAACAGAGCCAGACCTGAATGCAAGTTTGCGGTCTTCTAGCTCTGACCATGCTGACCAAGACCGAGGATGCACAGTATATATGAATCATGTTTTTTATTTTTATTTTTTGGATGTGATTAGAGATAAACCCCTTGATATGTATCTTCTAATTTTTATAAATCATTTAATGTATCACAGCCATCACAAAACAAAACGCACACAGAATACAAAAATCGATGGATCAACAAACAGGCACAATAACAATTAATAGATATGGAACAAAAGTGACAGTTATAAATGAATTACATGTTGCTGGTATCAGTCAGTATCACATATAATTT